>NW_028163352.1:0-27500 GCF_964263955.1 Coregonus lavaretus
AATGTCAACTCTTCCTCTCTTCTTTCTCTCGGCAGTTAATGTCACCTCTCCCTCTCTCTCTATTCTCTCTCTCTCCAGTTAATGTCATCTTTCCCTCTCTATCTTCTCTCTCTCTCCAGTTAATGTCATCTTTCCCTCTCTATCTTCTATATCTCTCCAGTTAATGTCCTCTCCCTCTCTTCTTTCTCTCGCCAGTTAATGTCACCTCTCCTTCTCTCTCTCTTTTCTTTCTCTGCAGTTAATGTCTCCTCTCCCCATCTCTCTCTTCTCTCACTCTCCAGTTAATGTCACCTCTCTCACTCTCTCTATTCTCTCTCTCTCCAGTTCACGTCACCTTTCCCTCTCTATATTCTCTCTCTCTCCAGTTAACGTCACCTCTCCCTCTCTTCTTTCTCTCGCCAGTTAATGTCACCTCTCCTTCTTTCTCTCTTCTCTCTCTCCAGTTAATATCCCCTTTCCCTCTGTATCTTCTATCTCTCTCCAGTTAATGTCACCTCTCCCTCTCCCTCTCTTTTCTTTCTCTCCAGTTAATGTCTCCTCTCCCCATCGTTCTCTTCTTTCACTCTCCAGTTGATGTCACCTCTCCCTCTCTCTCTCTTCCTTCTATTGCCAGTTAATGTTAACTCTCCCTCTCTCTCTCTTCTCTTTCTCTCCAGTTAATATCATCTCTCCCTCTTCACTCTCTCACTCTCCAGTTAATGTTATTTCTCTCTTTCCCTTTCTCTCTCTCCAGTTAATGTCACCTCTCCCTCTCTCTCTCCTCTCTCTCTCCAGTTAATGTCATCTCTCCCTCTCCAGTTAATGTCACCTCTCCCTCTCTCTCTATTCTCTCTCTCTCTCTCCAGTTAATGTCACCTCTCCCTCTCTCTATTCTATCTCTCTCCAGTTAATGTCACCTCTCCCTCTCTCTCTTCTCTTTCTCTCCAGTTAATGTATCCTCTCCCCATCTCTCTCTTCTCTCACTCTCCAGTTGATGTCACCTCTCCCTCTCTCTCCCTTCTCTCTCCAGTTAATGTCACCTCTCCCTCTCTCTCTTCTTTCTCTACAGTTAATGTCTCCTCTCCTCATCTCTCTCTTCTCTCACTCTCCAGTTGATGTCACCTCTCCCTTTCTCTCTATTCTATCTCTCTCCAGTTAATGTCATGTCACCTCTCCCTATCTTCTCTCTCTCCAGTTAATGTCAACTCCCCCTCTCTTCTCTTTCTCTCCAGTTAATGTCTCCTCTCCCCATCTCTCTCTCTCTCACTCTCCAGTTGATGTCACCTCTCCCTCTTGCTCTTCTTTCTCTCTCCAGTTAATGTCAACTCCCCCTCTCTCTCTCTTCTCTTTCTCACCAGTTAATGTCTCCTCTCCCCATCTCTCTCTTCTCTCACTCTCCAGTTGAAGTCACCTCTCCCTCTCTCTCTTCTTTCTCTCGTCAGTTAATGTCACCTCTTCCTCTCCCTATCTTCTCTCTCTCCAGTTAATGTCAACTCCCCCCTCTCTCTCTTCTCTTTCTCTCCAGGTAATGTCTCCTCTCCTCTCTCTCTCTTGTCTCTCTCCAGTTAATGTCACCTCTCCTTCTCCCTCTCTCTCTCTCTCTCCAGTTAATATCACCTCTCCCTCGCTCTCTCTTCTCTCTTTCTCCAGTTAAAGTCACCTCTCCCTCTCTCTCTCTCTTTCTCTCTCCAGTTAATGTAGTATCTCCCTCTTCCTCTCTCTCTCTCCTCTCTCTCCATGTAATGTCACTTCTCCTTCTCTATTCTCTCCCTCTCCAGTTAATGTAATCTCTCCCTCTCTCTCTCTCCAGTTAATGTCACCTCTCCCTCTCTCTCTCTTCAGGTAATGTCAGTTATTCCTCTCTCTCTCCAGTTAATGTCACCTCTCCCTCTCTCACTCTCTCTCTCCAGTTAATGTTACCTCTCCCTCTCTCTCTTCTCTTTCTCTTCAATTAATGTAATCTCTCTCTCTCTCTCTCTCTCTCTCTCTCTCTCGTTAATATCACCTCCTTCTCTCTCTTCTCTCTCTCCAGTTAATATCACCTCTCCCACTCTCTCTCCAGTTAATATCACCTCTCCTTCTCACTCTCTCTCTCTCCATCTAATGTAATCTCTCCCTCTCTCTCTCCAGTTAATGTCTCCTCTCCCCATCTCTCTCTTCTCTCACTCTCCAGTTGATGTCACCTCTCCCTCTCTCTCTCTTCCTTCTCTTGCCAGTTAATGTTACCTCTCCCTCTCTCTCTCTTCTCTTTCTCTCCAGTTAATGTCTCCTCTCCTCATCTCTCTTCTCTCTCTCCAGTTAATGTCACCTCTCCCACTCTCTCTCCAGTTAATATCACCTCTCCTTCTTCACTCTCTCTCTCTCCATTTAATGTAATATCTCCCTCTCTCTCTCCAGTTGATGTCACCTCTCCCTATCTCTCTCTTCCTTCTCTTGCCAGTTAATGTTACCTCTCCCTCTCTCTCGCTTCTCTCTCTCTCCAGTTAATATCACCTCCCTCTCTCTCTTCTCTCTCTCCAGTTACTGTCACCTCACCACTCTCTCCAGTTAATATCACCTCTCCTTCTTCACTCTCTCTCTCCATCTAATATAATCTCTCCCTCTCTCTCTCCAGTTAATGTCTCCTCTCCCCATCTCTCTCTTCTCTCACTCTCCAGTTGATGTCACCTCTCCCTCTCTCTCTCTTCCTTCTCTTGCCAGTTAATGTTACATCTCCCTCTCTTCTCTTTATCTCCAGTTAATGTCTCCTCTCCTCATCTCTCTCTTCACTCACTCTCCAGTTGATGTCACCTCTCCCTTTCTCTCTATTATATCTCTCTCCAGTTAATGTCATCTCTCCTATCTTCTCTCTCTCCAGTTAATGTCAACTCCCCTCTCTCTCTCTCCTCTTTCTCTCCAGTTAATGTCTCCTCTCCCTCTCTCTCTCTGTCTATCTCCAGTTAATGTCACCTCTCCTTCTCCCTCTCTTCTCTCTCTCTCAAGATAATGTCACCCTCTCCCTCGCTCTCTCTTCTCTCTCTCTCTCCAGTTAAAGTCACCTCTCCCTCTCTCTCTTCTCTCTCTCTCCAGTTAATATCAACCTCTCCCTCTTCACTCTCTCCAGTTAATGTTATTTCTCCATTTCCCTTTCTCTCTACAGTTAATGTCACTCTCTCTCTCTCTCTCTCTCTCTCTCTTTCTCTCTCTCTCTCTCTCTCTCTCTCTCTTTCTCTCTCTCTCTCTCTCTCTCTCTCTCTCGCTCCAGTTAATGTCACCTCTCCCCCTCTCTCTCTTCTCTCTCTACAGTTACTGTCACCTCTCCCAATCACTCTCCAGTTAATATCACCTCTCCTTCTTCACTCTCTCTCTCTCCATCTAATATAACCTCTCACTCTCTCTCTCCAGTTAATATCACCTCTCCTTCTTCACTCTCTCTCCCTCCATCTAATGTAATCTCTCCCTCTCTCTCTCCAGTTAATGTCTCCTCTCCCCATCTCTCTCTTCTCTCACTCTCCAGTTGATTTCACCTCTCCCTCTCTCTCTCTTCCTTCTCTTGCCAGTTAATGTTACCTCTCCCTCTCTCTCTCTTCTCTTTCTCTCCAGTTAATGTCTCCTCTCCTCATCTCTCTCTTCACTCACTCTCCAGTTGATGTCACCTCTCCCTTTCTAACTATTATATCTCTCTCCAGTTAATGTCACCTCTCCCTATCTTCTCTCTCTCCAGTTAATGTCAACTCCCCCTGTCTCTCTCTTCTCTCTCTCTCCAGGTAATGTCTCCTCTCCCTCTCTCTCTCTTTTCTCTCTCCAGTTAAAGTCACCTCTCCCTCTCTCTCTTCTCTCTCTCCAGTTAATATCACCTCTCCCTCTTCACTCTCTCACTCTCCAGTTAATGTTATTTCTCCCTTTCCCTTTCTCTCTCTACAGTTAATGTCACCTCTCCCTCTCTCTCTCCTCTCTCTCTCCAGTTAATGTCACCTCTCCCTCTCTTCTCTCTCTCCAGTTAATGTCAACTATCCCTCTCTCTCTATTCTCTCTCTCTCCAGTTAATGTCACCTCTCCCTCTCTCTCTATTCTCTCTCTCTCCAGTTAATATCACCTCTCCCTGTCTCTCTTCTCTTTCTCTCCAGTTAATGTCTCCTCTCCCCATCTCTCTCTTCTCTCACTCTCCAGTTGATGTCACCTCTCCCTCTCTCTCCCTTCTCTCTCTCTCCAGTTAATGTCTCCTCTCCCCATCTCTCTCTTCTCTCACTCTCCAGTTAATGTCACCTCTCCCTCTCTCTCTCTTCTTTCTCTCTATTCTATCTCTCTCCAGTTAATGTCACCTCTCCCTATCTTCTCTCTCTCCAGTTAATGTCAACTCCCCCTCTCTCTCTCTTCTCTTTCTCTCCAGTTAATGTCACCTCTCCCTCTCTCTCTCCTCTCTCTCCATGTAATGTCATCTCTCCTTCTCTCTTCTCTCCCTCTCCAGTTAATGTAATCTCTCCCTCTCTCTCTCTCCAGTTAATGTCAGCTCTTCCTCTCTCTCCAGTTAATGTCACCTCTCCCTCTCTCTCTCTCTTCTCTTTCTCTTCAGTTAATGTCACCTCTCTCTCTCTCTATCTCTCTCTAATGTAATCTCTCCCTCTCTCTCTCCAGTTAATGTCTCCTCTCCCCATCTCTCTCTTCTCTCACTCTCCAGTTAATGTCACCTCTCCCTCTCTCTCTATTCTATCTCTCTCCAGTTAATGTGACCTCTCCCTCTCTCTTCTCTTTCTCTCCAGTTAATGTCTCCTCTCCCCATCTCTCTTCTCTCACTCTCCAGTTGATGTCACCTCTCCCTCTCTCTCTTCTTTCTCTCACCAGTTAATGTCACCTCTCCCTCTCCCTATCTTCTCTCTCTCCAGTTAATGTTAACTCCCCCTATCTCTCTCTTCACTTTCTCTCCAGTTAATGTCACCTCTCCCTCTCTTCTCTCACTCCAATTAATGTCACCTCTCCCTCTCTCTCTATTCTATCTCTCTCCAGTTAATGTAATCTCTCCCTCTCTCTCTATTCTATCTCTCTCCAGTTAATGTGACCTCTCCCTCTCTCTTCTCTTTCTCTCCAGTTAATGTCTCCTCTCCCCATCTCTCTTCTCTCACTCTCCAGTTGATGTCACCTCTCCCTCTCTCTCTTCTTTCTCTCACCAGTTAATGCCACCTCTCCCTCTCCCTATCTTCTCTCTCTCCAGTTAATGTTAACTCCCACTCTCTCTCTCTTCACTTTCTCTCCAGTTAATGTCACCTCTCCCTCTCTTCTCTCACTTCAATTAATGTCACCTCTCCCTCTCTCTCTATTCTATCTCTCTCCAGTTAATGTCACCTCTCCCTCTCTCTCTTCTCTTTCTCTCCAGTTAATGTCGCCTCTCCCCATCTCTCTTCTCTCACTCTCCAGTTGATGTCACCTCTCCCTCTCTCTCTTCTTTCTCTCACCAGTTAATGTCACCTCTCCCTCTCCCTATCTTCTCTTTCTCTCCAGTTAATGTCAACTCCCCCTCTCTCTCTCTTCACTTTCTCTCCAGTTAATGTCACCTCTCCCTCTCTCTCTATTCTATCTCTCTCCAGTTAATGTCATCTCTCCCTCTCTCTCTATTCTATCTCTCTCCAGTTAATGTGACCTCTCCCTCTCTCTTCTCTTTCTCTCCAGTTAATGTCTCCTCTCCCCATCTCTCTTCTCTCACTCTCCAGTTGATGTCACCTCTCCCTCTCTCTCTTCTTTCTCTCACCAGTTAATGTCACCTCTCCCTCTCCCTATCTCCTCTCTCTCCAGTTAATGTTAACTCCCCCCCTCTCTCTCTTCACTTTCGCTCCAGTTAATGTCACCTCTCCCTCTCTTCTCTCACTCCAATTAATGTCACCTCTCCCTCTCTCTCTATTCTATCTCTTTCCAGTTAATGTCACCTCTCCCTCTCTCTCTTCTCTTTCTCTCCAGTTAATGTCTCCTCTCCCCATCTCTCTTCTCTCACTCTCCAGTTGATGTCACCTCTCCCTCTCTCTCTTCTTTCTCTCACCAGTTAATGTCACCTCTCCCTCTCCCATCTTCACTTTCTCTCCAGTTAATGTCACCTCTCCCTCTCTTCTCTCTCTCCAGTAATGTCACCTCTCCCTCTCTCTCTATTATATCTCTCTCCAGTTAATGTCACCTCTCCCTCTCTCTCTTCTCTTTCTCTCCAGTTAATGTCTCCTCTCCCCATCTCTCTTCTCTCACTCTCCAGTTGATGTCAACTCTCCCTCTCTCTCTTCTTTCTCTCACCAGTTAATGTCACCTCTCCCTCTCCCTATCTTCTTTTTCTCCAGTTAATGTCTCCTCTCCCTCTCTCTCTCTTGTATCTCTCCAGTTAAAGTCACCTCTCCCTTTCTCTCTATTCTATCTCTCTCCAGTTAATGTCACCTCTCCCTATCTTCTCTCTCTCCAGTTAATGTCAACTTCCCCTCTCTCTCTCTCTCTCTTGTCTCTCTCCAGTTAATGTCTCCTCTCCCACTCTCTCTCTCTCTTGTATCTCTCCAGTTAAAGTCACCTTTCCCTTTCTCTCTATTCTATCTCTCTCCAGTTAATGTCACCTCTCCCTATCTTCTCTCTCTCCAGTTAATGTCAACTTCCCCTCTCTCTCTCTCTCTCTTGTCTCTCTCCAGTTAATGTCTCCTCTCCCACTCTCTCTCTCTCTTGTCTCTCTCCAGTTAGTCACTTCTCCTTTTCTCTCTCCCTCTCTCTCTCTCTCTCTTGTCTCTCTCCAGTTAAAGTCACCTCTCCTTCTCTCTCTCTCTCTCTCTCTCTCTCTCTCTCTCTCTCTCTCTCTCTCTCTCTCTCTCTCTCTCTCTCTCTCTCTCTGTCTGTCTCTGTCTCTGTCTATGTCTCTGTCTCTGTCTCTCTCTCTCTCTCTCTCTCTCTCGTTGGAGTGCATGCTGGGAGTGAGTCATGAAACAGGAGTGATTGTGAGAGCGACTGGAATTATTTTCACTCTATTGGGTTTCGGTGTGTGTATATATATATATATATATATATATATATATATATATATATATATATATATATATATTGATTAGTTTAGTTGTTTTAAGGTTATCTTGTCTAACTATCACTAAGCACATATAGGGGTAAACTGTGAGTAGGACTATTAGGACCAGGCAACAGTGATGAGTAGGACTATTAGGAGTAGGCAACAGTGTTGAGTAGGACTATTAGGAGTAGGCAACAGTGTTGAGTAGGACTATTAGGAGTAGGCAACATTGATTATTCGGACTATTAGGACTAGAAAAAAGTAATGAGAAGGACTATTAGGAGTAGGCAACATTGATTATTCTGACTATTAGGACTAGAAAAAAGTAATGAGAAGGACTATTAGGAGTAGGCAACAGTGATGAGTAGGACTATTAGGAGTAGGCAACAGTGTTGAGTAGAACTATTAGGAGTAGGCAACAGTGATGAGTAGGACTATTAGGAGTAGACAACAGTGATGAGTAGGACTATTAGGAGTAGGCAACAGTGATGAGTAGGACTATTAGGAGTAGGCAACATCAACAGATAGGTCTATTAGGAGTAGGCAACAGTGATGAGTAGGACTATTAGGAGTAGGCAACAGTGATGAGTAGGACTATTAGGAGTAGGCAACATCAACAGATAGGACTATTAGGAGTAGGCAACAGTGATGATTAGGACTATTATGACTTGGAAAAAGTGGTGAGTAGGACTATTAGGAGTAGGCAACAGTGTTCAGTGGGACAATTAAGAGTAGGCAACATCGATGAGTAGGACTATTAGGAGTAGGCAACAGTGATGAGTAGCACTAGTAGGAGTAGGCAACAGTGATGAGTAGGACTATTAGGAGTAGGTAACAGTGATGAGTAGGACTATTAGGAGTAGGCAACAGTGATGAGTAGCACTAGTAGGAGTAGGCAACAGTGATGAGTAGGACTATTAGGAGTTGCAACAGTGATGAGTAGGACTATTAGGAGTAGGCAACAGATTTCCATTATAAGCGATTGGAGTGCCCTTCATGGTGCTGAAAGGAAAGTGTCAGGATCGCACAATTATGTTCAAAGATGTTGAACCAATTTCTGCTCGCCTGAGGTAGAGTATCTTATGATAAGCTGTAGACCACACTATTTACCAAGAGAGTTTTTATCTATATTTTTCATAGCTGTCTATTTACCACCACAAACCAATGCTGGCATTAAGATTGCACTGAATGAGTTGTACAAGGCCATAAATCAACAGGAAAACGCTCATCCAGATGCAGCGCTTCTAGTGGCCGGGGACTTTAATGCAGGGAAACTTAAATCCGTTCTACCTAATTTCTACCAGCATGTGAAATGTGCAACCAGAGGAAAAAAAACTCTAGACCACCTTTACTCCACACACAGAGACGCATACAAAGCTCTCCCTCGCCCTCCATTTGGCAAATCTGACCATAACTCTATCCTCCTGATTCCTGCTTATAAGCAAAAACGAAAGCAGGAAGCACCAGTGACTCGGTTAATAAAAAAGTGGTCAGATGACGCAGATGCTAAGCTACAGGACTGTTTTGCTAGCACAGACTGGAACTTGTTCCGGGATTCTTCAGACAGCATTGAGGAGTACACCACATCAGTCACTGGCTTCATCAATAAGTGCATCGATGATGTCGTCCCCACAGTGACCGTACGTACATACCCCAACCAGAAGCCATGGATTACAGGAAACATCCGCACTGAGCTAAAGGGTAGAGCTGCCGCTTTCAAGGAACGGGACTCTAACCCGGACGCTTATAAGAAATCCCGCTATGCCCTCCGACGAACCATCAAACAGGCAAAGAGTCAATACAGGACTAAGATTGAATCGTACTACACTGGCTCTGACGCTCGTCGGATGTGGCAGGGCTTGAAAACTATTACAGACTACAAAGGGAAGCACAGCCGTGAGCTGCCCAGTGACACAAGCCTACCAGACGAGCTAAACCCATTCTATGCTCGCTTCGAGGCAAGCAACACTGAAGCATGCATGAGAGCACCAGCTGTTCCGGATGACTATGTGATCACGCTCTCCGTAGCCGATGTGAGTAAGACTTTTAAGCAGGTCAACATTCACAAGGCCGCAGGGCCAGACGGATTACCAGGACGTGTACTCCGAGCATGTGCTGACCAACTGGCAAGTGTCTTCACTGACATTTTCAACATGTCCCTGACTGAGTCTGTAATACCAACATGTTTCAAGCAGACCGCCATAGTCCCCGTGCCCAAGGACTCTAAGATAAACTGCCTAAATGACTACCGACCCGTAGCACTGACGTCTGTAGCCATGAAGTGCTTTGAAAGGCTGGTCATGGCTCACATCAACAGCATTATCCCAGAAACCCTAGACCAACTCCAATTTGCATACCGCCCCAACAGATCCACAGATGATGCAATCTCTATTGCACTCCACACTGCCCTTTCCCACCTGGACAAGAGGAACACCTACGTGAGAATGCTATTCATTGACTACAGCTCAGCATTCAACACCATAGTGCCCTCTAAGCTCATCACTAAGCTAAGGATCCTGGGACTAAACACCTCCCTCTGCAACTGGATCCTGGACTTCCTGACGGGCCGCACCCAGGTGGTAAGGGTAGGTAACAACACATCTGACACACTGATCCTCAACACGGGGGCCCCTCAGGGGTGCGTGCTCAGTCCCCTTCTGTACTCTCTGTTCACCCATGACTGCATGGCCAGGCACAACTCCAACACCATCATTAAGTTTGCCGACGACACAACAGTGGTAGGCCTGATCACCGACAACGATGAGACAGCCTATAGAGAGGAGGTCAGAGACCTGGCCGTGTGGTGCCAGGACAACAACCTCTCCCTCAACGTGACCAAGACAAATGAGATGATTGTGGACTACAGGAAAAAAAAGAGGACTGAGCACGCTCCCATTCTCATCGACGGGGCTGTAGTGGAACAGGTTGAGAGCTTCAAGTTCCTTGGTGTCCACATCACCAACGAACTATCATGGTCCAAACACACCAAGACAGTCGTGAAGAGGGCACGACAAAGCCTATTCCCCCTCAGGAGACTGAAAAGATTTGGCATGGGTCCTCAGATCCTCAAAAAATTATACAGCTGCACCATCGAGAGCATCCTGACTGGTTGCATCACCGCCTGGTATGGCAACTGCTTGGCCTCCGACCGCAAGGCACTACAGAGGGTAGTGCGTACGGCCCAGTACATCACTGGGGCCAAGCTTCCTGCCATCCAGGACCTCTATACCAGGCGGTGTCAGAGGAAGGCCCTCAAAATTGTCAAAGACTCCAGCCACCCTAGTCATAGACTGTTCTCTCTGCTACCGCACGGCAAGCGGTACCGGAGTGCCAAGTCTAGGTCCAAAAGACTTCTCAACAGCCTCTACCCCCAAGCCATAAGACTCCTGAACAGCTAATCATGGCTACCCGGACTATTTGCACTGCCCCCCCACCCCATCCTTTTTACGCTGCTGCTACTCTGTTAATTATTTATGCATAGTCACTTTAACTCTACCCACATGTACATATTACCTCAACTAGCCGGTGCCCCCGCACATTGACTCTGCAACGGTACCCCCCAGTATATATAGCCACCCTACTGTTATTTTATTTTACTCTTTTTTTCTCAACACTTTTTTTGTTGTTGTTTTATTTTAACTTTTTTGTTAAAAATAAATGCACTGTTGGTTAAGGGCTGTAAGTAAGCATTTCACTGTGATGTCTGCACCTGTTGTATTCGGCGCATGTGACCAATAAAATTTGATTTGATTTGATTTGATTTGAAATATAGCTGAAGGATATATTCAGTAGTTCAGGAACAAACAACAATCATTTGCAGGAGGCCTATAGCCTAATAGGTAGGCTATAGCTATTTGTACCCTAATGTAAATACAAATACTTATACCGTAAAACTTCAAATTACAGCCCAGGCATTTATTTGCTTAAATCACTGAACACAAGTGGCGCTCTTTAAAGACAGGCTTCTGTTTGAGCCAGTTGTTTATTTCCTTAATTCACTCAGCTTTTGCTCATTTGCATAGCTAATTGTTTAATTCCAGCATTCACTTCCAGCATTTTAATCAAGTGCATCATGTCCTGCACTAATGTATTATAATTTACACACAGTATCACGTTTATTTTGTCTTAGTATGCCTCTATAAAAAAATATATACTGTATATATTAATCAATTAATTGTTCTCCTCCTTGACTGTGCATTTCCGGCAGTTCTTACCTTCACCACTAGAGGTCCAATTTTATTTCTAGGGGTCTATACTCCAGAAATTGTTGACTATCCGTGTGCTTGCCAGTTAGCTAGCAGTTCTTAGCTGTTAGCAGCCAATGGCTAGCAGTTTCTTACTGGCGATAAAAACAGATGATTACCATAATTTTTTGAGTCATTACTGAATTTTTTTTATGTAGCAAATCAAACATTATAAACCTTGTAAACAAGTCAAGGTCATTGATAGTAACCTCGTAAAAATGTATTTAGACCTACCGTTTATTTGAAACAGGTGTTTATTGTTTATTTGAAACAGGTGTTCATTTCCTGAAATGTGTGCCGTTGCCCGGCAATTAAAAGGGACAAGAGGCTATTTGAGACTCTGCGTTTAATTGATGTTTTATGGTAGCTTAACATCATTGCAGTGTTCGTGAGGAGAGATTTATTGCGAGTAGGCATTTCATTGTATTGTGTAGCTTACACGCTGTATCATAAAAAACTTTGATTTGATTAACTTCAACACATGGTTACAATATACCCTATTACAGAATAAAAGAAAACAGAAAGGTGAACTATCAATTCATATAATTTATTGTATAGATTAAACATTGTTTTAAATCAATTGATTAAGTAGTGAACATAAATCATTACTACGTAGAATTGGAGTAAATTTGTTTTAAAACAGCCATAAAATCAAGCTTTTTGTGTGGTTGTATTCATGCATCTCAATAAACGATGACCTAAATGCATTATTACCTCAAACTTGGCCCAATTCACATTTACAATTGCTCACCCTGACATACAGTGAGTGTACCTAGCTAGAACGGGCCCTGCGTCTCAACCAATAGCCAATGAAGGCTAAATATCCCAAGCAAGGCTACAGCAACTTCCAGAGAGGGTCAGGCTCCTTGGGCTTTGCGGTGGCCACTCTGGTTTGGGTGTCTTCGGCAGAATGGTTTTGACGTGACCAAGTGGTCACATATTGTTCTGGGTTCTACTGCGCAAGAGGGGGTCGGTGGAGTTTTATTAACATCAAGGCAGACACACAGTGAATTTAGATTTTTTTTCAACATTCTGATTGGCCAAAGTGGTCAAGCCTCTGACGGGCACACACGTAGCCTATAGTTGTTCATCATTCTTGGGACCTCCTGAGAGAAGACAGGGTAGAAACCACCATCTACAGTTGAAGTCGGAAGTTTACATACACCTTAACCAAATACATTTAAACTCAGTTTTTCACAATTCCTGACATTTAATCCTAGTAAAAATTCCCTGTCTTAGGTCAGTTAGGATCACCGCTTTATTTTAAGAATGTGACATGTCAGAATAATAGTAGAGAGAATGATTTCTTTCAGCTTTTATTTCTTTCATCACATTCCCAGTGGGTCAGAAGTTTACATACACTCAATTAGTATTTGATAGCATTGCCTTTAAATTGTTTATTCTGGGTCAAATGTTTCGGGTAGCCTTCCACAAGCTTTCCACAATAAGTTGAATGAATTTTGGCCCATTCTTAATGATAGAGCTGGTGTAACTGAGTCATGTTTGTAGGCCTCCTTGCTCGCACAAGCTTTTTCAGTTCTGCCCACACATTTTCTATAGGATTGAGGTCAAGGCTTTGTGATGGCCACTCCAATACCTTGATTTTGTTGTCCTTAAGCCATTTGACATTTACATTTTAGTCATTTAGCAGACGCTCTTATCCACAGCGACTTACAGTTAGTGCATACATTTTAATTTTTTATTTTTTTTATACTGGAATCGAAACCACAACCCTGGCGTTGCAAATGCCATGCTCTACCAACTGAGCTACATCCCTGCCGGCCATTCCCTCCCCTACCCTGGACGAATTGTGCGCCGCCCCATGGGTCTCCCGGTCGCGGCCGGCTACGACAGAGCCTGGATTCGAACCAGGATCTCTAGTGGCACAGCTAGCACTGCGATGTAGTGCCTTAGACCACTGCGCCACTCAATTCTCATTTTGCCACAACTTTGGATGTATGCTTGGGGTCATTGTCCATTTGGAAGACCATTTTCGACCAAGCTTTAATTTCCTGACTGATGTCTTGAGATGTTGCTTCAATATATCCACATACTTTTCCTTCCTCATGATGCCATCTATTTTGTGAAGTGCACCAGTCCCTCCTGTAGCAAAGCACCCCCACAGCATGATGCTGCCACCCCCGTGCTTCACGGTTGGGATGGTGATCTTCAGCTTGCAAGCCATCCCCCTTTTTCCTCCAAACATAACAATGGTCATTATGGCCAAACAGTTCTATTTTTGTTTCATCAGACCAGAGGACATTTCTCCAAAAAGTACGATCTTTGTCCCCATGTGCAGTTGTAAACCGTAGTCTGGCTTTTTTATGGCGGTTTTGGAGCAGTGGCTTCTTCCTTGCTGAGCTGCCTTTCAGGTTATGTCGATATAGGACTCGTTTTACTGTGGATATAGATACTTTTGTACCTGTTTCCTCCAGCATCTTCACATGGTCCTTTGCTGTTGTTCTGGGATTGATTTGCACTTTTCGCACCAAAGTACGTTCATCTCTAGGAGACAGAACGCGTCTCCTTCCTGAGCGGTATGTCGGCTGCGTGGTCCCATGGTGTTTATACTTGCGTACTATTGTTTGTAAAGATGAACGTGGTACCTTCAGGCATTTGGAAATTGCTCCCAGGTCTTGGCTGATTTATTTTGATTTTCCCATGATGTCAAGCAAAGAGGCACTGAGTTTGAAGGTAGGCCTTGAAATACATCCACAGGTACACCTCCAATTGACTCAAATTATGTCAATTAGCCTTTCAGAAGCTTCTAAAGCCATGACATATTCTGGAATTTTCCAAGCTGTTTAAAGGCACAGTCAACTTAGTGTATGTAAACATCTGACCCACTGGAATTGTGATACAGTGAATTATAAGTGAAATAATCTGTCTGTAAACAATTGGAAAAATTACTTGTGTCATGCACAAAGTAGATGTCCTAACCGACTTGCCAAAACTATACTTTGTTAACAAGAAATTTGTGGAGTGGTTGAAAAACGAGTTTTAATGACTCCAACCTAAGTGTATGTAAACTTCCGACTTCAACTGTACCTCTAGGCTGCTATACATATTGATTTGTTTTGTCATTCTATAGTTTTTCATGGCATTTTAGTGGTAATTAAATATAATTTATTTAGAATTCATCAGAATTCATTTTCCAGAAATAGTTTTACCAGGTCTGTGTATTCTCAAATTGAAAAATAAATTGAGGGAGGACTGCTCCTCCGCGCTCCGGCAGCACTACAGCCCTGATTTTAAAGTCAAAGCGTAATTCCGTTACCGTGGAATTGCAAACCCCAGCCCCACACACACGCAAGAAAATTTTATAGCATAGTTTAATTACATTTCTGTAGCTTTTTCTTCATCTGGCTCTCTCACTCTCATTCCCACTGTGTCAGCTAGAGCTGCAGTGTGTGTGTGTGTGTGTGTGTGTGCGCGCGCGTCTGTGTGTGCGCGTGTGTGTGTATCCATGCACAGTGTTGAGTCTTCAGGCTGTGGTGGGTCTGTCTGAATGGGGATTGGCTCTGGCAGTTGAGTATCTCTGAGTCTGTCTAAATAGGGATTGGCTCTGGCAGTAGAGTATCTCTGAGTCTGTCTAAATAGGGATTGGCTCTGGCAGTAGAGTATCTTTCCTTCATGATGAATTGAAATCACATGACAGTGCTGTTCTCTATGGCTCTGGCTCACCCAACACTGTGCTAGAGAGGGAATAGTATCCACTACTGTGCATACACAGACACACACATGATCACACGCATGCACCAACACAATTGCATACTGTATTTGTTGCTCATTCATAAAGTGCTACAATGAGTGATACACTGAATATTCTATTTAGTCTTTCTATTCTGGTTAGAGAGAGAGAGAGAGAGAGAGAGAGAGAGAGAGAGAGAGAGAGAGAGAGAGAGAGAGAGCTTTATTGTTAATATTTATTATTTATTTCACTTTTGTTTACTATCTACTTCACTTGCTTTGGCAATGTTAACATACGTTTCCCATGCCAATAAAGCCCTTCAATTAAATATAATTTTGAGAGAGAGAGAGATGGAATTTTTTACATTCAAAAACCAAGAAGAAAAATATATTACAATGATATATTTTACATTATAAGGACTGAATGCTAAGGCTACCAAGCTTGCTAGTACAAAGAGATACAACTTCAATTAGCACTGACGTGCGAAGTGAGAGGTGTCAAAGCCCTTGAGCCCAACAATGGCAGGAGAGTCGCCCTGTCTACTCCAAACAAATGGAGAGGCCTTAGAAACACCCTCTCGCTGTTCAGAGGTAATTAAAATACAGTACCCTCTGTATGTAAAGAATGATAAGACACAAAAATAGTACAAAATGAAGCTCCTTATGGGAAATCAGGAGACACTTTTTGCTGACTTTTATAAAAATGGGAACAAAAGCAACCTTATCTTCCACACAGACCATCCCCTGGCATGGCACAGTGCTATACTAGCACACACCCCTAAGAGGGTGTTAGCGATGGGTGGAAACTCAGGATACTAGACAACGAGGAGTCAGCTAATATACATTTCTATCAATCTGGAACAGTATTGGTACAGGGCAACCCCAAACAGTTCCAGCTGGACATTCACCAAATCAAAGAAATAGCTCAGCAGGAGAAGCTCTCCTTTGAGAAAGATACCCCCACCCCGAGCAGGTCAGACCAGACGTCTTCATTAAATAACCCCACAGACGAGCAACCCCAAGCGGAAAGTCAACTTCCCAGCACAGACTACTACTCCCTAATTGAAATGAAAAATAAATTCACCCAACTGGAGGTAAGGCAGGTGGAGCTGGAACAGCAGGGGATTACACTCTAGTCAGCACAGACCAAGACAACAGTTCAGCACAACAACACCCCCTTAACCAGACCCGGAGAGCTGGAGGTAGAGAGAGACATATCTGTACTCTGGACTGTGGTGAGACAACATCAACAGGAGAAAGAGCAGGAGCAGGAGAAGAACAGAGCACTAGAGGAGAGGATCAGAGTGCTGGAGGAGAAGGTGAAAACGATGACGGGTGACAGAGAACAACCTGTTAGAGAGCTGCCTACCCCCGCAGAGAAGCCAGCTGATCAGTCCACCTCAGATCCTGGCCAAAGTCTCGCCACCGCAGCAGAACAGTACACCCTAGACCCTGACCATAGCCTCGACATCACAGCCAGACAAACAAATGAAGAACCCCAAGCCCAGGGGATCCCAACCCCTCTGAGCACCCCCCGTCAGCCACCCTGATAGCCCTCCTGACGACCCCCCCACACCCACTGAGGACATACACAAGCCACAGATTGTACTCCTTATGGACTCAAACGGGAAATACATACAAGAAAATAAACTTTTTCCAAAACACACAGTGTCTAAACTCTGGTGTCCAAACACCCAGCGCGCCCTAGACCTTCTGTCTGAGGACCAACTAGGATCACCCAGCCACATAATAATACACACAGGCACAAATGACCTGAGAACACAGCAGGAAAGGGTGGCCACAGCACTCAAGGGAGTGATAGAAAACGCTTCTTCTAATTTCTCCAACGCACAAGTGTTTATCTCAACCCTACTACCACGAAAAGACTTCCACCCTGCTACCATACTGCAGGTAAATGCAAGTATTTCCCGTGACTGTGCCTCAAAACCTAACATTTACCTGGCCCACCACTCCACCCTGGACTTGAACAGCCTTTACGACCAGGTCCACCTCTACAAGGCAGCAGTGCCAACCTTCACCCGGACCCTAAAGGATATCGCCCTCAACCGCAGACCCAACACCTCACACAGGAGCAACAGATCAACAGACACCCCGTCCAGACCAGCGAGACACTCTCCCAGACCTGTGGGACGCCCCCCCATCAGCCACATCCACACCCCTACCCCCACCAATAAACACCACCCCAAGTCAACCATGCCCACAACCCATTTAGGCCCCGTCAGATCAGACCTATGCCCCTCGTCCCCACCCCATGTCCCCCACTCCTGCAAAGACTACCTCAACATGAAAGTCACATATACGCCCAGGCCATGAGCAGGCATACAGGCCCAACCCCCACTCTTACACTAGCCCAAGCCAATGGCATGTACCAGATGCACAGCATGCTCTGCTCACAATTACTGGCCTGAGGCCAAACCACATGACCAACAATATTAGACACTTTATGGAACGGAAAGCCTTCACTATTTCATCCTGGAATATCCAAGGCCTGAGGTCATCTGCCTCTGGCCTAAAGAGTAGGAACCTGGACTTCACCAAAGAAATCGGAAATACGGACATTGTCATCCAACAAGAAACATGGGCTCAGCGGTCTAAGGCACTGCATCTCACTGAGTGCTTGAGGCATCACTACAGACCCCCTGGTTCGATTGCAGGCTGTATCACAACCGGCCGTGATTGGGAGTCCCATAGGGCGGCGCACAATTGGCCCAGCGTCATCCGGGTTTGGCCGGTGTAGGCCGTCATTGTAAATAAGATTTTGTTCTTAACTTACTTGCCTAGTTTAAATAAATAAAAATAGAGGTGACAGACCCACTGGTTGCCCTCTAGGTTACAGAGAGCTGGTAGTCCCATCCACCAAACTACCAGGTGTGAAACAGGGAAGGGACTCAGGGGGTATGCTAATTTAATATAGAGCAGACCTAAATCACTCTATTCAATTAATCAAAACAGGAACATTTTACATTTGGCTATAAATTCAAAAGGAAATGATCTCAACAGAGAAAGATGTCCTCCTGTGTGCTACCTATATTCCCCCACTAGAATCCCCATGCATTAATGAAGACAGCTTCTCCATCCTGAAAGGGGGAAATCAATAATTTCCAGACCCAGGGACATGTACTAGTCTGTGGCGACCTAAATGCCAGAACTGGACAAGAACCTGACACCCTCAGCACACAGGGGGACAAACACATACCTGGAGGTGACAGCATTCCCTCCCCCATATGACCCCCTAGGCACAACTATGACAACATAACCAATAAAAACGGGTCACAACTCCTGCAGCTCTGTCGCATGCTGGGTATGTACATAGTCAATGGTAGGCTTTGAGGGGACTCCTATGGTAGGTACACCTATAGCTCATCTCTTGGCAGTAGTACTGTAGACTACTTTATCACTGACCTCAACCCAGAGTCTCTCAGAGCGTTCACAGTCAGCCCACTGACACCCCTATCAGATCACAGCAAAATCACAGTCTACTTGAACAGACCAATACTCAATCATGAGGCATCAAAGCCAAAGGAACTGAATAATATTAAGAAATGCTATAGATGGAAGGAAAGTAGTGTCGAAACCTACCAAAAAACAATTAGGCAACAACAAATTCAATCCCTTTTAGACAACTTCCTGGACAAAACGTTCCACTGTAATAGTGAAGGTGTAAACTTGGCAGTAGAAAACCTAAACAGTATATTTGACCTCTCAGCTTCCCTATCAAATCTAAAAATCTTTAACAGAAAACCGAAGAAAAGTAACAACAGTGACAAATGGTTTGATGAAGAATGCAAAAACCTAAGAAAAAAATTGAGAAACCTATCCAACCAAAAACAGAGACCCAGAAAACATGAGCCTATGTCTTCGCTATGGTGAATCACTAAAACAATACAGAAATACACTATGGAAAAAGAAGGAACAGCATGTCAGAAATCTTCTGGGAAACTTGGAAAACACTAAACAAACAACACGAAGAGCTATCTATCCAAAACATAGATGTATTGGTAAACCACTTCTCCAATATTTTTTGCCCTATAACAAAGAACAAACAGCAAACAAATATACATGATCAAATGCAAATATTATAATTAACTATTAAAGACTACCAGAACCCACTGGATTCTCCAATTACATTGAATGAACTACAGGACAAAAACAAACCCTCCAACCCAAAAAGGCCTGTGGTGTTGATGGTATCCTCAATGAAATGATAAAATACACAGACCACAAATTCCAATTGGCTATACTTAAACTCATTAACATCATCCTTAGCTCTGGCATCTTCCCCAATATTTGGAACCAAGGACTGATCACCCCAATCCACAAAAGTGGAGACAAATTTGACCCCAATAACTTACGTGGGATATTAGTCAACAGCAACCATGGGAAAATCCTCTGCATTATCATTAACATCAGACTAGTTCATTTCCTCAGTGAAAACAATGTACTGAGCAAATATCAAATTGGCTTTTTACCAAATTACCGTACGACAGACTACGTATTCACCCTGCACACCCTAATTGACAAACAAATAAAACGAAACAAAGGCAAAGTCTTCAGATGCTTTGTTGATTTCAAAAAAGCTTTTGACTCAATTTGGCATGAGGGTCTGCTATACAAATTGATGGAAAGTGGGGTTGGGGGAAAAACATACAACATTATAAAATCAATGTACACAAACAACAAGTGTGCTGTTAAAATTTCCACAGGGCCGTGGGTTGAGACAGGGATGCAGTTTAAGCCCGACCCTTTTCAACATACAGTGGGGAAAAAAAGTATTTAGTCAGCCACCAATTGTGCAAGTTCTCCCACTTAAAAAGATGAGAGAGGCCTGTAATTTTCATCATAGGTACACGTCAACTATAACAGACAAATTCAGAAAAAAAAATCAGAAAATCACATTGTAGGATTTTTTATGAATTTATTTGCAAATTATGGTGGAAAATAAGTATTTGGTCACCTACAAACAAGCAAGATTTCTGGCTCTCACAGACCTGTAACTTCTTCTTTAAGAGGCTCCTCTGTCCTCCACTTGTTACCTGTATTAATGGCACCTGTTTGAACTTGTTATCAGTATAAAAGACACCTGTCCACAACCTCAAACAGTCACACTCCAAACTCCACTATGGCCAAGACCAAAGAGCTGTCAAAGGACACCAGAAACAAAATTGTAGACCTGCACCAGGCTGGGAAGACTGAATATGCAATAGGTAAGCAGCTTGGTTTGAAGAAATCAACTGTGGGAGCAATTATTAGGAAATGGAAGACATACAAGACCACTGATAATCTCCCTCGATCTGGAGCTCCACGCAAGATCTCACCCCGTGGGGTCAAAATGATCACAAGAACGGTGAGCAAAAATCCCAGAACCACACGGGGGGACCTAGTGAATGACCTGCAGAGAGCTGGGACCAAAGTAACAAAGCCTACCATCAGTAACACACTACGCCGCCAGGGACTCAAATCCTGCAGTGCCAGACGTGTCCCACTGCTTAAGCCAGTACATGTCCAGGCCCGTCTGAAGTTTGCTAGAGTGCATTTGGATGATCCAGAAGAGGATTGGGAGAATGTCATATGGTCAGATGAAACCAAAATAGAACTTTTTGGTAAAAACTCAACTCGTCGTGTTTGGAGGACAAAGAATGCTGAGTTGCATCCAAAGAACACCATACCTACTGTGAAGTATGGGGGTGGAAACATCATGCTTTGGGGCTGTTTTTCTGCAAAGGGACCAGGACGACTGATCCGTGTAAAGGAAAGAATGAATGGGGCCATGTATCATGAGATTTTGAGTGAAAACCTCCTTCCATCAGCAAGGGCATTGAAGATGAAACGTGGCTGGGTCTTTCAACATAATAATAATAATAATATGCCATTTAGCAGACGCTTTTATCCAAAGCGACTTAGTCATGCGTGCATACATTTTTGTGTATGGAACATGACAATGATCCCAAACACACTGCCCGGGCAATGAAGGAGTGGCTTCGTAAGAAGCATTTCAAGGTCCTGGAGTCTCCAGATCTCAATCCCATAGAAAATCTTTGGAGGGAGTTGAAAGTCCGTGTTGCCCAGCGACAGCCCCAAAACATCACTGCTCTAGAGGAGATCTGCATGGAGGAATGGGCCAAAATACCAGCAACAGTGTGTGAAAACCTTGTGAAGACTTACAGAAAACGTTTGACCTGTGTCATTGCCAACAAAGGGCATATAACAAAGTATTGAGAAACTTTAGTTATTGACCAAATACTTATTTTCCACCATAATTTGCAAATAAAATCATTAAAAATCCTACAATGTGATTTTCTGGATTTTTTCCCCTAATTTTGTCTGTCATAGTTGACGTGTACCTATGATGAAAATTACAGGCCTCTCTCATCTTTTTAAGTGGGAGAACTTGCACAATTGGTGGCTGACTAAATACTTTTTTCCCCCACTGTATACAGGATACTACCCTCCACAACATAACCTTCACTCCAAATCAAATTTCCAAACCTACAACCTGATTTTGGACAAAATTACCTGGAACGATTACTACTACTAAAGATTCTTATTTCCAAGCTATACAGCAAATGCTCTGGCAAACAAACAACAGAACCCTGAAAACACCACCCAACCTGGAACTGAGTGAGTAATGTTTAGTCTGAAGCTACTTTTACAACCAATAAGAAAAATACATTACAATTATATATTTTACTTATAAGGACTGAATGCTAAATTAAGGCTACCAAGCTTGCTAAAACAGAACACAATCTGACAGCAACTTCAATTAGCACTGAGGTGTGAAGTGAGAGGTGTCAAAGCCCTTGAGCCCAACAATGGTAGGAGAGTTCCACAGCCTACCCCACCCAAATGCAGAGGCCTTTGAAGAACAAATGAGGAACAGTCCACCCCAGATCCTGACCATAGCCTCGACATCACAGCAGGACAGAAAAATGAAGAACCCCAAGCCCAGGGGATCCCACCCCCTCTGAGCACCCCCCCTGTCAGCCACCCTGATAGCCCTCCTAACAACCCCCCCGCACCCACTGAGGACATACACAAGGCACAAATTGTACTCCTTACGGACTCAAATGGGAAATACATACAAGAAAATGTTCCCAAACACACAGCGTCTAAACTCTGGTGTCCAAACACCCAGTGCGCCCTAGACCTTCTGTCTGAGGACCAACTAGGATCACCCAGCCACATTATAATACACACAGGCACAAACGACCTGAGAACACAGCAGGAAAGTGTGGCCACAGCACTGAAGGGAGTGATTGAAAAAGCTTTTTCTACTTTCCCCAGCGCACAAGTGGTTATTTCCTCCCTGCTACCACGAAAATACTTCCATCCTGCTAATAATAATAATAATAATAATAATATGCCATTTAGCAGACGCTTTTATCCAAAGCGACTTACAGTCATGTGTGCATAAATGTTTACGTATGGGTGGTCCCGGGGATCGAACCCATTACCCTGGTGTTACAAGCGCCATGCTCTACCAATTGAGCTACAGAGGACCATACAGAGGGTCCTCTGTAGCTCAGCTGGTAGAGCACGGCGCTTGTAACGCCAAGGTAGTGGGTTCGATCCCCGGGACCACCCATACACAAAAACGCACGCATGACTGTAAGTCGCTTTGGATAAAAGCGTCTGCTAAATGGCATATTATTATTATTATTATTATTAGAGGGTAAATGCAAATATTTCCTGTGACTGTGCCTCAAAACCAAACGTTTACCTTGCCCACCACTCCACCCTGGACGTGAACAGCCTTTACGACCAGGTCCACCTATACAAGGCAGCAGTGCCCACCTTCGCCCGGACCCTAAAGGACATCGCCCTCAACCGCAGCCCCCCCCCCCCCCCCCCCCCCCGGACCTACACATAGAGGACCCCCGCCAAGAGGACCTACATCCAGACCACAACACCACCAGCCTCATCCACACCCCCACCCCAACCAATCAACACTCCTCCAAGTCAACCATGCCCACACCCCATTTAGCCCCGCTCAGATCAGACCTATGCCCCTCCTGCTCAACCAATGACCCCCACTCCCGCAAAGAGGGCCTCAACATGAAAGTCACACATATGCCCAGGCCGTGAGCAGGCAAACAGGCCCAACCCCCACTCTTACACTCTTACAATGGCATGTACCAGAGGCTCAGCAGGCTCTACTCACACTTACTGGTCTGAGTCCAAACCACACAACTAACAACATTGGACACTTTATGGAACACAAAGCCTTCACTATTTCATCCTGGAATATCCAAGGCCTGAGGTCATCTGCCTTTGGCCTAAAGAGCAGGAACCTTGACTTCACCAAAGAAATCAGAAATACAGACAATGTCATCCTACAAGAAACATGTTATAGAGGAGATGGACCACTGGTTGCCCTCTAGGTTACAGAGAGCTGGTAGTCCCATTCACCAAACTACCAGGTGTGAAACAGGGAAGGTACTCAGGGGGTACGCTAATTTGGTATAGAGCAGACCTAAATCACTCTATTCAATTAATCAAAACAGGAACATTTTATACACTGCTCAAAAAAATAAAGGGAACACTTAAACAACACAATGTAACTCCAAGTCAATCACACTTCTGTGAAATCAAACTGTCCACTTAGGAAGCAACACTGATTGACAATACATTTCACATGCTGTTGTGCAAATGGAATAGACAACAGGTGGAAATTATAGGCAATTAGCAAGACACCCCTAATAAAGGACTGGTTTTGCAGGTGGTGACCACAGACCACTTCTCAGTTCCTATGCTTCCTGGCTGATGTTTTGGTCACTTTTGAATGCTGGCGGTGCTTTCACTCTAGTGGTAGCATGAGACGGAGTCTACAACCCACACAAGTGGCTCAGGTAGTGCAGCTCATCCAGGATGGCACATCAATGCGAGCTGTGGCAAGAAGGTTTGCTGTGTCTGTCAGCGTAGTGTCCAGAGCATGGAGGCGCTACCAGGAGACAGGCCAGTAAATCAGGAGACGTGGAGGAGGCCGTAGCAGGGCAACAACCCAGCAGCAGGACCGCTACCTCCGCCTTTGTGCAAGGAGGAGCAGGAGGAGCACTGCCAGAGCCCTGCAAAATGACCTCCAGCAGGCCACAAATGTGCATGTGTTTGCTCAAACGGTCAGAAACAGACTCCATGAGGGTGGTATGAGGGCCCGACGTCCACAGGTGGGGGTTGTGCTTACAGCCCAACACCGTGCAGGACGTTTGGCATTTGCCAGAGAACACCAAGATTGGCAAATTCGCCACTGGCGCCCTGTGCTCTTCACAGATGAAAGCAGGTTCACACTGAGCACATGTGACAGACGTGACAGAGTCTGGAGACGCCGTGGAGAACGTTCTGCTGCCTGCAACATCCTCCAGCATGACCGGTTTGGCGGTGGGTCAGTCATGGTGTGGGGTGGCATTTCTTTGGGGGGCCGCACAGCCCTCCATGTGCTCGCCAGAGGTAGCCTGACTGCCATTAGGTACCGAGATGAGATCCTCAGACCCCTTGTGAGACCATATGCTGGTGCGGTTGGCCCTGGGTTCCTCCTAATGCAAGACAATGCTAGACCTCATGTGGCTGGAGTGTGTCAGCAGTTCCTGCAAGAGGAAGGCATTGATGCTATGGACTGGCCCGCCCGTTCCCCAGACCTGAATTCAATTGAGCACATCTGGGACATCATGTCTCGCTCCATCCACCAACGCCACGTTGCACCACAGACTGTCCAGGAGTTGGCGGATGCTTTAGTCCAGGTCTGGGAGGAGATCCCTCAGGAGACCACCCGCCACCTCATCAGGAGCATGCCCAGGCATTGTAGGGAGGTCATACAGGCACGTGGAGGCCACACGCACTACTGAGCCTCATTTTGACTTATTTTAAGGACATTACATCAAAGTTGGATCAGCCTGTAGTGTGGTTTTCCACTTTAATTTTGAGGGTGACTCCAAATCCAGACCTCCATGGGTTGATCAATTTGATTTCCATTGATAATTTTTGTGTGATTTTGTTGTCAGCACATTCAACTATGTAAAGAAAAAAGAATTCATTCAGATCTAAGATGTGTTATTTTAGTGTTCCCTTTATTTTTTTGAGCAGTGTATTTGGCTAGAAATTCAAAATAAATTATCTCAACAGAGAAAAATGTCCTCCTGTGTGCCACCTATATCCCCATACTTTAATGAAGACAGCTTACATTTACATTTTCGTCATTTAGCAGACGCTCTTATCCAGCTTCTCCATCCTGGCTTCTCCATCCTTCTCCATCCTAGCTTCTCCATCCTGGAGGGGGAAATCAATTGTTTCCATGCCCAGGGAATGGCTTCTCCATCCTTCTCCATCCTAGCTTCTCCATCCTGGAGGGGGAAATCAATTGTTTCCATGCCCAGGGACATGTAGTAGTCTGTGGCAACCTAAATGCCAGAACTTGACAAGAACCTGACACCCTCAGCACACAGGGGGACAAACACATACCTGGAGGTGACAGCATTCCCTCCCCCATATGACCCCCTAGGCACAACTATGACAACATAACCAATAAAAACGGGTCACAACTCCTGCAGCTCTGTCGCATGCTGGGTATGTACATAGTCAATGGTAGGCTTCGAGGGGACTCCTATGGTAGGTACACCTATAGCTCATCTCTTGGCAGTAGTACTGTAGACTACTTTATCACTGACCTCAACTTGAGTCTCTCAGAGCGTTCACAGTCAGCCCACTGACACCCCTATCAGATCACAGCAAAATCACAGTCTACTTGAACAGAGCAATACTCAATCATGAGGCATCAAAGCCAAAGGAACTGAATAATATTAAGAAATGCTATAGATGGAAGGAAGGTAGTGTGGAAACTTACCAAATAACAATTAGGCAACAACAAATTTGATCACTTTAAGACAACTTCCTGGACAAAACTTTTCACTGTAATAGTGAAGGTGTAAACTTGGCAGTGGAAAACCTAAACAGTATATTTGACCTCTCAGCAAATCAAAAAATGTCAAACAGAAAACCGAAGAAAATGAACAACAATGACAAATGGTTTGATGAAGAATGCAAAAACCTAAGAAAGAAATTGAGAAACCTATCTAACCAAAAACATAGAGACCCAAGAAAACCTGAGCCTACGCCTTCGCTATGGTGAACTAAAACAATACAGAAATACACTACGGAAAAAGAAGAAACAGCACGTCAGAAATCAGCTCAAGGTAATTGTAGAATACATAGACTCTAACCACTTCTGGGAAAATTGGAAAACACTAAACAAACAACAACACAAAGAGTTATCTATCCAAAACAGAGATGTATGTGTTAACCACTTCTCCAATCTTTTTGGCCCTATAACAAATAACAAACAGCAAAAATATATACATGATCAAATACAAATCTTAGAATCAATTACTGAAGACTACCAGAACCCACTGGATTCTCCAATTACACTGAATGAACTACAGGACAAAATACAAACCCTCCAACCCAAAAAGGCCTTTGGTGTTGATGGTATCCTATATAGACCACAAATTCCAATTGGTTATAATTAAACTCTTTAACATCATCCTTAGCTCTGGCATCTTCCCCAATATTTGGAAACAAGGACTGATCACCCCAATCCACAAAAGTGGAGACAAATTTGACCCCAATAACTGCTGTGGGATATGCGTCAACAGCAACCGTGGGAAAATCCCCAGCATTATCATTAACAGCAGACTTGTACTTTCCTCAGTGAAAACAATGTACTGAGCAAATGTCAAATTGTCTTTCTACCAAATTACCGTACGACAGACCACGTATTCACCCTGCACACCCTAATTGACAAACAAACAAACAAAAACAAAGGCAAAGTCTTCTCATGATTGGTTGATTTCCAAAAACCTTTCGACTCAGTTTGGCATACAAATTGATGGAAAGTGGTGTTGAGGGAAAAACATATGACATTACAAAATCCATGTACACAAACAACAAGTGTGTGGTTAAAAATTGGCAAAAAACACTTACATTTAAATACAAATATATACATAATATGACATTTGAAATGTCTTATTCTTTTAGAACTTCTGAGTGTAATGTTTATTGTTCATATTTATTGTTTATTTCACTACTTCACTTGCTTTGGCAATGTTAACATATGATTCCCATGTCAATAAAGCCCTTAAATGAGAGAGAGAGAGAGAGAGAGAGAGAGAGAGAGAGAGAGAGAGAGAGAGAGAGAGAGAGAGGCTATGTGCACACTGCCCACAAAATGAGGTGGAAACTGAGCTGCACTTCCTAACCTCCTGCCAAATGTATGACCATATTAGAGACACATATTTCCCTCAGATTACAGAGATCCACAAAGAATTCGAAAACAAACCTAATTTTGATAAACTCCCTTATCTACTGGGTGAAAAACCACAGTGTGCCATCAGAGCAGCAATATTTGTGACCTGTTGCCACAAGAAAAGGGCAACCAGTGAAGAACAAACACCATTGTAAATTCAACCCATATTTATGTTTATTTATTTTCCCATTTGTACTTAAACTATTTGCACGTTGTTAAAACACTGTAAATAGACATAATATTACATTTGAAATGTCTTATTCTTTTGGAACTTCTGAGTGTA
>NW_028163352.1:37500-199584 GCF_964263955.1 Coregonus lavaretus
GTTTCCCATGCCAATAAAGCCCTTAAATTTAAATGAATTGAGAGAGAGAGAGAGAGAGAGAGAGAGAGGATGGATGGGTGACACATCCGATGATGTTAAGTAGAGCCCCAACTCTGCTCAACAATGTCATGGTGCTGCTGTGTGCTAAGAGAATGGACAGATGTAATCTTGGATTATTTTCTTTTGAAACTGAATTATAATCTTGTGAGTGGTTTTTGGAGCACAACCTGGCAGGTCTGGGCGGGCCGGTGGGGACAGTCACAGGGCGATGGGGACGTCAGTTATATAAGTGAGAAGAGGACATAGGCCTGTCCATTAAGCTGCTAGGCCAATTAGAGTATCTCGTTAGTGTGAGACCTGGGAACCTGGCTCTCTTCACCATGGATCAAAAAGTACATGGACTCTCTCTGTCCTTTGTTTCTCCTTTCTCTCTCCTTCACTCTCTCTCACTGACGTCTCATTCTGTTCCACAATCGATCCTTTCCTCCTTGGCTCCTTCTCCCTCTCCTCTCTCTCTTCTCTCTCTCCTTCCATCCCCCCCTCCCTCTCTCTCTCTCTAGATCTATGTTATCTCTCTCTCTCTCTCTCCTCTCTCTAGATCTCTCTCTCTCTCTCTAGATCCCTCTTCCCCCCCCCTCTCTCTCTCTCTCTCTCTCTCTCTATCCCTCTCTCTCTCTCTATCCCTCTCTCTCTCTATCCCTCTCTCTCTCTCTATCCCTCTCTCTCTCTATCCCTCTCTCTCTATCCCTCTCTCTCTCTCTCTCTCTCCTCTCTCTAGATCTATGTTCTCTCTCTCTCTCTTTCCATTCCTCCTCCTCTTCCAATCCTCAGTGTGAAAGTAGGACAGAGGTATGAGCCACTCACATCCATTTGCCATCCCAACCTTCTCCAACTCTGACAATGAATATACAGACACACAAGCATGCTAGCACAAGCATATCCACACACACACACACACACAAATCCCTCCATAAACTCATATCCCATTGTACATTTCCAGTCTTCTTCTGGGTTAACTCCCACATCTTTCTCTGACCCACCTCAATAACATCATTAGCTCCACTTACAGCTCACCCTAGCATTGTGGATAGGCCTAGCATTGTGGACAGGCCTAGCATTGTGGATAGGCCTAGCATTGTGGACAGGCCTAGCATTGTGGACAGGCCTAGCATTGTGGACAGGCCTAGCATTGTGGAAAGGCCTAGCATTGTGGATAGGCCTAGCATTGTGGACAGGCCTAGCATTGTGGACAGGCCTAGCATTGTGGAAGGCCTAGCATTGTGGATAGGCCTAGCATTGTGGAAGGCTTAGCATTGTGGAAGGCCTAGCATTGTGGACAGGCCTAGCCGGAGGGATTCTATCTATCTGGTGCAGCAGAGTGAGCTGATCTGGGTTCATCTGCTCTGGCCTGAACTGATGGAGAGGAACAACTAACCCCTGCTGAAGGGTCAAAGGTCAGACAAACCTGTGCTCTACTGGCCAAATACAAGGGCAGCTTTTGCAAAGGCGCAATCTATCACAGTACTCTCAGATTACACACGTAGTAGTAGACCAAACTGCCAACTAGCCTGTTTTCTGGTCCCTTGGCACAGTTTGTCATCAATCCCCCATGAGGACTAAAACTCTATGTGTGACATGTCTGATGATACTACAGGAATAAACAGGACTTCTCATTCCCATTGAAGTCAGCAATGTGTTTGATCCTATTTCTAAACTGAGGATATCAGACCACATTAATATAGACTAATCAAACGGCTCCTAAACATAAATGGGAAGTGTAAAGACTACACTACATGACCAAAAGTATGTAGCCACCTGCTCAAAATCATGGGTATTAATATGGAGTTGGTCCCCCCCCCCCTTTGCTGCTATAACAGCCTCCACTCTTCTGGGACGGCTTTCCACTAGATGTTGGAACATTGCTGCGGGGACTTGCTTCCTTTTAGCCACAAGAGCATTAGTGAGGTTGGGCCTGGCTCGCAGGCGGTGTCCCTCTCTACTCTAACTCTACCTCCTCACTTCAGGTGTCCCTCTCTACTCTAACTCTACCTCTTCACTTCAGGTGTCCCTCTCTACTCTAACTCTACCTCTTCACTTCAGGTGTCCCTCTCTACTCTAACTCTACCTCTTCACTTCAGGTGTCCCTCTCTACTCTAACTCTACCTCTTCACTTCAGGTGTCCCTCTCTACTCTAACTCTACCTCTTCACTTCAGGTGTCCCTCTCTACTCTAACTCTACCTCTTCACTTCAGGTGTCCCTCTCTACTCTAACTCTACCTCTTCACTTCAGGTGTCCCTCTCTACTCTAACTCTACCTCTTCACTTCAGGTGTCCCTCTCTACTCTAACTCTACCTCTTCACTTCAGGTGTCCCTCTCTACTCTAACTCTACCTCTTCACTTCAGGTGTCCCTCTCTACTCTAACTCTACCTCTTCACTTCAGGTGTCCCTCTCTACTCTAACTCTACCTCTTCACTTCAGGTGTCCCTCTCTACTCTAACTCTACCTCTTCACTTCAGGTGTCCCTCTCTACTCTAACTCTACCTCTTCACTTCAGGTGTCCCTCTCTACTCTAACTCTACCTCCTCACTTCAGGTGTACCGCTCTACTCTAACTCTACCTCCTCACTTGCCCTTTTTTTGCTTCTTTTATCAGATTTCCTGTCCTCTTCGGGAGCTACGACTATGTTATCTAAGGAATGGGAACTGAACAAAACATGCCAGGGAAAAACAGAGCAGCTTCCCTGCTCCACTAAGGTCCATGTAAGCAATTTAAGGAGGCAAAATGTTTCTCCTGGGAAAATGACATCAAAAACTGGATAGACTATCAGGTGTGCTGTGTGATATGAAATCAGTAGGTCTCTGTTGTTGTTTTGAAAGAAAGAAATCTCGTAAAAGGTTCCATTCAATTAATGTCAAAGGATTTTCTATCTCCATGCCCCTCTCTCTCTCCGTCTGTCTGCTACTCTGTCTGAAATGTAGTGTCAGAGTACCTTAGGGTAGAGAGAGACAGGCAGTATGCTATTCTGTCTGAAATGTAGTGACAGAGTACCTTAGGGTAGAGAGAGACAGGCAGTATGCTACTCTGTCTGAAATGTAGTGACAGAGTACCTTAGGGTAGAGAGAGACAGGCAGTATGCTATTCTGTCTGAAATGTAGTGACAGAGTACCTTAGGGTAGAGAGAGACAGGCAGTATGCTATTCTGTCTGAAATGTAGTGTCAGAGTACCTTAGGGTAGAGAGAGACAGGCAGTATGCTATTCTGTCTGAAATGTAGTGTCAGAGTACCTTAGGGTAGAGAGAGACAGGCAGTATGCTATTCTGTCTGAAATGTAGTGTCAGAGTACCTTAGGGTAGAGAGAGACAGGCAGCAGCTTTTTTTGACTGTCATAATATTGCCAAACTGAAAGTCATATTGTCACGATCGTCAGGGAGAGACCAAGGCGCAGCGTGATGAACGAACATACTTTAATTAGTTAAAGTTTAAACATGATACAAAACAAGAAACGACTCGTGAAGTCCACGGTATCAATGACCGAACACGGAACAAAAACCCACAAACACAAAGGGAAAAACATACAGTTTAAATATGGCTCCCAATCAGAGACAACCAGCCAACAGCTGACACTCGTTGCCTCTGATTGGGAGTCACTCAGGCAAACATAGAATAAAACAAACTAGAACCCCCAACATAGACATATAACACATAGAATAAACACACCCTGGCTCAACAAATAGAGTCCCAGAGCCAGGGTGTGACAGTACCCCCCCCTAAAGGCGCGGACTGCGACCGCGCCTCAACTAAAGCAAAACAGGGGAGGGCTGGGCGGGCATACCTCCTCGGCGGCGGTTCTGGCTCCGGCCTTGACCACCACCCTCCAATAAACCCCCCATAGTGCCCCTGGTCCAGTCTGGCCCCGCTGGCTGGAGCTGAACTGGACGTAGCAGGAGCGGTTAGCTTCAGCTCCGTGGTGGAGCAGTTGACCGGTACCTTCCCAGGCACCGGTGACCCAGGCACGGGTTGTGCCGGACTGACGACGCGCACCCCTGGCCTGGTGCGTGGAGGAGGAACGGGCCTTACCAGGCTGACGACGCGCACCCCTGGCTTGGTGCGTGGAGGAGGAACGGGCCTTACCAGGCTGACGACTCGCACCCCTGGCTTAGTGCGTGGAGGAGGAACGGGCCTTACCAGGCTGACGACTCGCACCCCTGGCTTGGTGCGTGGAGGAGGGACGGGCCTTACCAGGCTGACGACTCGCACCCCTGGCTTGGTGCGTGGAGGAGGAACGGGCCTTACCAGGCTGACGTCTCGCACCCCTGGCTTAGTGCGAGTGGCAGGAACAGGCCGGGCCGGGCTGGCGACGCGCACCGTAGACTTGGTGCGAGTGGCAGGAACAGGCCGGGCCGGGCTGGCGACGCGCACCGTATACTTGGTGCGAGTGGCAGGAACAGGCCGGGCCGGGCTGGCGAAGCGCACCGTAGACTTGGTGCGAGTGGCAGGAACAGGCCGGGCTGGCGACGCGCACCGTAGACTTGGTGCGTAGAGCAGGGACAGGCCGGGCTGGGCTGGCGACGCACACCGTAGGCTCGGTGCGTAGAGCAGGGACAGGCCGGGCTGGGCTGGCGACGCACACCGTAGGCTTGGTGCGTAGAGCAGGGACAGGCCGGGCTGGGCTGGCGACGCACACCGTAGGCTTGGTGCGTGGAGCAGGGACAGGCCGGACCGGGCTGGCGACGCACACCGTAGGCTTGGTGCGTGGAGCAGGGACAGGCCGAACCGGGCTGTGGAGACGGATAGGAGACCTGGAGTGAAGAGCGGCCACAACCCGTCCTGGCTGAATGCCTACCCTCACACACTCTGTGTGAGGCATCCGCACAGGACGTACAGGGCGGTGTATCCGTAACCTGGTGGCCTTCTGAATCCGCCCCTTTTCTGCCTCCGTCAGCCCCGTCGTCCATGCCGTGTGCCCCCCCCTAAAAATTTTCTGGGGTTGCCTCTCGCCTGTCCGACGTTGACCCGTTTGGCGCCGCTGCTCCTCTCTACGGCGCGCCTCCACCGTCTCTTCTCCCGACGCTTCCTCCCATGTCCAGCCCAAGAGCTGCCCCTGGACACGCTGCTTGGTCGTTGCATGGTGGGTTTTTCTGTCACGATCGTCAGGGAGAGACCAAGGCGCAGCGTGATGAACAAACATACTTTAATTAGTTAAAGTTTAAACATGATACAAAACAAGAAACGACTCGTGAAGTCCACGGTATCAATGACCGAACACGGAACAAAAACCCACAAACACAAAGGGAAAAACATACAGTTTAAATATGGCTCCCAATCAGAGACAACCAGCCAACAGCTGACACTCGTTGCCTCTGATTGGGAGTCACTCAGGCAAACATAGAATAAAACAAACTAGAACCCCCAACATAGACATATAACACATAGAATAAACACACCCTGGCTCAACAAATAGAGTCCCAGAGCCAGGGTGTGACACATATTTTTACATCCCATCTATCCTGGGATTCCAAAAAGCCTTTAAGCTAGTTTCACCAGGGGTTTGAAGAGGAGGAGAATAATATACAGAATTCTAACACAAGCAACAGATATTGCTGTCTGTCTCTCTTCTCCATCCTCCTACCCCTTCCCACTTCTCTCTCTCCCCACCCTCTCTTTCTCTCTGGGAAGTAAACTTGGAGAATGAAAACAGGAAGTGGATGGAGCCTACCGTGTGACTCAAACGCACCGCTGGTATTTTTAGACGTAGCCCCAAGCCCGTTTCCTCCAGGCCACAGAGAGGACACTGCTGTCCGCTCCTCTACAGCACCCCACTGGGAAACAGGGTCAACGAAGAGAAAGGGTCCCGTCACTTCAGACATTCACTGGCTGTAACATATAGCTCCCAAACAACTCGCCAGTCTTCAGACATTCACTGGCTGTAACATATAGCTCCCAAACAACTCGCAAGTCTTCAGACATTCACTGGCTGTAACATATAGCTCCCAAACAACTCGCCAGTCATCCAGCTGAGCTCAACTCAACTACTCTAACCTATCCGTCAGTCTACTCTAAACCACAAGCGGCGACACCCTAAACCACACCGTAACCACATAACAACCCATTCACACCCTTTTACACCACACTATAAATGGCACTATCACCACCCCAAGCACTGCAGTGGAATACGTTTATCTTACCTCAACCACAAAAATGGGTTTGGACAAGTCAGTAGTGTTACCCTACTAAGTTATGTTACCATACTATGTTATGCTACCCTACTATGTTATGTTACACTACTATGTTATGTTACACTACTCTAAAAGGCCCCAGAAATGCTCTATCTAGCAACTCTCTGCACCAAACACCTTTTCTCTGTGCATGTTGTTCACAAGACTGTTCCTATCCTCGGGAGCGGTGGCAAGGTGGCGGAAGGGGCCAAGGTTGGCCGCTGGATGGGACCGGGGTGTCTCGTCATGAGAGAGATATAGAAAGAGAGAGAGGGATATAGAAAGAGAGATATAGAAAGAGAGAAATATAGAAAGAGAGAGATATAGTAAGAGAGAGATATAGAAAGATAGCGAGGGATATAGAAAGAGAGAGAGATATAGAAAGAGAGAGAGATATAGAAAGAGAGAGATATAGTAAGAGAGAGATATAGAAAGATAGCGAGGGATATAGAAAGAGAGAGAGATATAGAAAGAGAGAGAGATATAGAAAGAGAGAGATATAGTAAGAGAGAGATATAGTAAGAGAGAGATATAGAAAGAGAGAGGGATATAGAAAGAGAGATATAGAAAGAGGGAGATATAGAAAGAGAGAGATATAGTAAGAGAGAGATATAGAAAGAGAGAGAGGGATATAGAAAGAGAGAGGGATATAGAAAGAGAGAGAGATATAGAAAGAGAGAGATATAGTAAGAGAGAGATATAGTAAGAGAGAGATATAGAAAGAGAGAGAGGGATATAGAAAGAGAGATATAGAAAGAGAGAAATATAGTAAGAGAGAGATATAGTAAGAGAGAGGGATATAGGAAGAGAGAGATATAGAAAGAGAGAGGGATATAGAAAGAGAGAGAGATATAGAAAGAGAGAGAGATATAGAAAGAGAGAGATATAGTAAGAGAGAGATATAGTAAGAGAGAGATATAGAAAGAGAGAGAGAGATATAGAAAGAGAGATATAGAAAGAGAGAAATATAGAAAGAGAGAGATATAGTAAGAGAGAGATATAGAAAGAGAGATATAGAAAGAGAGAAATATAGAAAGAGAGAGATATAGTAAGAGAGAGATATAGAAAGAGAGATATAGAAAGAGAGAGATATAGAAAGAGAGAGGGATATAGAAAGAGAGATATAGAAAGAGAGAGATATAGAAAGAGAGAGGGATATAGAAAGACAGAGATATAGAAAGAGAGAGGGATATAGAAAGAGAGAGAGATATAGAAAGAGAGAGATATAGTAAGAGAGAGGGGGATATAGAAGAGAGATATAGAAAGAGAGAGATATAGTAAGAGAGAGATATAGAAAGAGAGAGAGGGATATAGAAAGAGAGATATAGAAAGAGAGAGATATAGTAAGAGAGAGATATAGAAAGAGAGATATAGAAAGAGAGAGAGGGATATAGAAAGAGAGATATAGAAAGAGAGAAATATAGAAAGAGATAAATATAGTAAGAGAGAGATATATAGAGAGAGAGGGATATAGAAAGAGAGAGGAATATAGAAAGAGAGAGAGATATAGAAAGAGAGAGATATAGAAAGAGAGAAATATAGAAAGAGAGAGATATAGAAAGAGGGAAATATAGAAAGAGAGAGAGGGATATAGAAAGAGAAATATAGAAAGAGAGAGAAAGAGAGAGATATAGATGGAAAGAGATTGAAAGAGAGAGAGGGATATAGTAAGGGATTGATAGAAAGAGAGAGATATAGAAAGAGAGAGATATAGTAAGAGAGAAATATAGAAAGAGAGAGAGGGATATAGAAAGAGAGATATAGAAAGAGAGAGAAAGAGAGAGATATAGATGGAAAGAGATTGAAAGAGAGAGAGGGATATAGTAAGGGATTGATAGAAAGAGAGAGATATAGAAAGAGAGAGATATAGTAAGAGAGAGATATAGAAAGAGAGAGGGATATAGAAAGAGAGATATAGAAAGAGAGAGAAAGAGAGAGATATAGAAAGAAAGAGATTGAAAGAGAGAGATATAGAAAGAAAGAGATTGAAAGAGAGAGAGGGATATAGAAAGAGAGAGATATAGTAAGAGAGAGATATAGAAAGAGAGAGAGGGGTATAGAAAGAAAGAGATATGGCACCGGAGAAGATGGCTGCCGTTTTACAGCCCTCTAACCAATTGTACTATTATGTGTGTTTTTCCGCGTTATTTGTAATTTATTTTGTACATAATGTTTCTGCCATCGTCTCTTATAACCAAAAAGAGCTTCTGGATATCAGGACAGCGATTACTCACCTCGTATTGGACTAAGATTTTTTCTTCAACGAGGCGGCCGCGAAGGATATCCTACAGACACCCGACAAGGCCCAAATCCCTGTCATTCGCATGAGGAAGAGACAGAGATATCGTGGACGTAGGTCGGGGTGCCTTGTAAGGATTCGACGGCGAGCGAGTAAACTGCCTCTCCCATCAATCCTATTAGCCAATCTTCAATCATTTGAGAATAAATGGGATGACCTAAGATTACGGTTATCCTACCAACGCGACATTAAAAACTGTAATATCTTATGTTTCACCGAGTCGTGGCTGAACGACAACATGGACAACATACAGCTAGCGGGCTATACACTACATCGGCAGGATAGAACGGCTGACTCCAGTAAGACAAGGGGTGGCGGTCTGTGTATATTTGTAAACAACAGCTGGTGCACAAAATCAAATAATAAGGAAGTCTCGAGGTTTTGCTCGCCTGAGGTAGAGTATCTTATGATAAGCTGTAGACCACACTATTTACCAAGAGAGTTTTCATCTATATTTTTCATAGCTGTCTATTTACCACCACAAACCAATGCTGGCATTAAGATTGCACTGAATGAGCTGTATAAGGCCATAAGTCAACAGGAAAACGTTCATCCAGAGGCAGCGCTCCTAGTGGCCGGGGACTTTAATGCAGGGAAACTTAAATCCGTTCTACCTAATTTCTACCAGCATGTTAAATGTGCAACCAGCGGAAAAAAAACTCTAGACCACCTTTACTCCACACACAGAGACGCATACAAAGCTCTCACTCGCCCTCCATTTGGCAAATCTGAACATAACTCTATCCTCCTGATTCCTGCTTATAGCAAAAACTAAAGCAGGAAGCACCAGTGACTCGGTTAATAAAAAAGTGGTCAGATGACGCAGATGCTAAGCTACAGGACTGTTTTGCTAGCACAGACTGGAACATGTTCCGGGATTCATCAGATAGCATTGAGGAGTACACCACATCAGTCACTGGCTTCATCAATAAGTGCATCGATGATGTCGTCCCCACAGTGACCGTACGTACATACCCCAACCAGAAGCCATGGATTACAGGAAACATCCGCACTGAGCTAAAGGGTAGAGCTGCCGCTTTCAAGGAGCTTATAAGAAATCCCGCTATGCCCTCCGACGAACCATCAAACAGGCAAAGAGTCAATACAGGACTAAGATTGAATCGTACTACACCGGCTCTGACGCTCGTCGGATGTGGCAGCGCTTGAAAACTATTACAGACTACAAAGGGAAGCACAGCCACTAGCTGCCCAGTGACACAAGACTTCCAGACGAGCTAAACCACTTCTAAGCTCGCTTCGAGGCAAGCAACACTGAAGCATGCATGAGAGCACCAGCTGTTCTGGATGACTATGTGATCACGCTCTCCGTAGCCAATGTGAGTAAGACTTTTAAGCAGGTCAACATTCACAAGGCCGCAGGGCCAGACGGATTACCAGGACGTTTACTCCGAGCATGTGCTGACCAACTGGCAAGTGTCTTCACTGTCATTTTCAACATGTCCCTGACTGAGTCTGTAATACCAACATGTTTCAAGCAGACCACCATAGTCCCCGTGCCCAAGGACACTAAGATAACCTGCCTAAATGACTACCGACCCGTAGCACTGACGTCTGTAGCCATGAAGTGCTTTGAAAGGCTGGTCATGGCTCACATCAACACCATTATCCCAGAAACCCTAGACCCACTCCAATTTGCATACCGCCCCAACAGATCCACAGATGATGCAATCTCTATTGCACTCCACACTGCCCTTTCCCACTTGGACAAGAGGAACACCTACGTGAGAATTATTCATTGACTAAAGCTCATCACTAAGTTAAGGATCCTGGGACTAAACACCTCCCTCTGCAACTGGATCATGGACTTCCTGATGGTCCGCCCCCAGGTGGTAAGGGTAGGTAACAACACATCTGCCACACTGATCCTCAACACAGGGGCCCCTCAGGGGTGCGTGCTCAGTCCCCTCCTGTACTCCCTGTTCACCCATGACTGCATGGCCAGGCTCCAACACCATCATTAAGTTTGCCGACGACACAACAGTGGTAGGCCTGATCACCGACAACGATGAGACAGCCTATAGGGAGGAGGTCAGAGACCTGGCCGTGTGGTGGCAGGATAACAACCTCTCCCTCAACGTGACCAAGACAAAGGAGATGATTGTGGACTACAAGAAAAAAAGAGGACTGAACACGCCCCCATTCTCATCGACGGGGCTGTAGTGTAACAGGTTGAGAGCTTCAAGTTCCTTGGTGTCCACATCACCAACGAATTATCATGGTCCAAACACACCAAGAAAGTCGTGAAGAGGGCACAACAAAGCCTATTCCCCCTCAGGAGACTGAAAAGATTTGGCATGGGTCCTCAGATCCTCAAAAAATTATACAGCTGCACCATCGAGAGCATCCTGACTGGTTGCATCACCGCCTGGTATGGCAACTGCTTGGCCTCCGACCGCAAGGCACTACAGAGGGTAGTGCGTACGGCCCAGTACATCACTGGGGCCAAGCTTCCTGCCATCCAGGACCCCTATACCAGGCGGTGTCAGAGGAAGGCCCTCAAAATTGTCAAAGACTCCAGCCACCCTAGTCATACACTGTTCTCTCTGCTACCGCATGGCAAGCAGTACCGGAGTGCCAAGTCTAGGTCCAAAAGACTTCTCAACAGCTTCTACCCCCAAGCCATAAGACTCCTGAACAGCTAATCATGGCTACCCGGACTATTTGCACTACCCCCGACACCATCTTTTTACGCTGCTGCTACTCAGTAAATTATTTATGCATAGTCACTTTAACTCTACCCACATGTACATATTACTTCAACTACCTCAACTAGCCGGTGCCCCCGCACATTGACTCTGCACCGGTAGCCCCCTGTATATATAGCCTCCCTACTGTTCTTTTATTTTAATTATGTTCTTTTTTTCTCAACACTTTTTTGTTGTTGTTTTATTTTACTTTTTTTATTAAAAATAAATGCACTGTTGGTTAAGGACTGTAAGTAAGCATTTCACTGTAATGTCTGCAACTGTTGTATTCGGCGCACGTGGCCAACAAAATTTGATTTGATTTGATTTGATATAGAAAGAGAGAAATATAGAAAAAGAGATATAGAAAGAGAGAGAGGGATATAGAAATAGAGAGACATAGAAAGAGAGGGAAAGAGAGAGATAGAAATACAGAGAGGGATATAGTAAGAGATAGATATAGACAGAGAGAGATATAGAAAGAGAGAGATATAGAAAGAGTCAGATATAGAAAGAGAGAGATATAGAAAGAATCAGATATAGAAAGAGAGAGAGGGTTATAGAAAGAGAGATATAGAAAGAGAGAGATATAGAAAGAGAGGGCTATAGAAAGACAGAGAGGGATATAGAAGAGAGAGATATAGAAGAGAGATGTATATAGAGAGAGAGATAGAAAGAGAGAGATATAGAAAGAGAGAGGGATATAGAGAGAGATATAGAAAGAGAGAGAGGGATATAGAAAGAGAGAGAGGGATATAGAAAGAGAGAGATATAGCAAGAGAGAGATGTAGAAAGAGAGATATAGAAAGAGAGAGTGAGATATAGAAAGAGAGAGAGGGATATGTAAAGAGAGAGAGGGATATAGAAAGAGAGAGAGATATAGAAAGATAGAGAGGGATATAGAAAGAGAGATATAGAAAGAGAGAGAGAGAGATAGAAAGAGAGAGAGGGATATGTAAAGAGAGAGAGGGATATAGAAAGAGAGAGAGATACAAAAAGAGAGAGATATAGAAAGAGAGAGATAGAAAGAGAAATATATAGAAAGAGAGGGCTATAGAAAGACAGAGAGGGATATAGAAAGAGAGATATAGAAAGAGAGAGATATAGAAAGAGATATAGAAAGAGAGAGAGGGATATAGAAAGAGAGAGATTAACTGGGATTATGAGAGTGAGTGTGTGGGCGGGGGTGAGGAGACAGCTCAGTAGGGAGGCAGGTGGGGGGCAATGTGTGTGTGTGTGTGTGTATGTGTGTGTGTGTGTGTGTGTGTGTGTGTGTGTGTGTGTGTGTGTATGTGTGTGTGGTGTTGATGTGACCAGGCGATGACTCCTGATGCCTGGGTCCTACACACTCCCTATGGCGAAGCTGATCCCTAAGGCCGTCCACCGCTAGTCTCCGCTGGTCTCCCAGCGTTTATGAAAGGAATAACTAGTGAAACCTTTCTCAACATTTCCACCTCCAGGACAGTCAACAACATCTGCAAATGGCTGGAGCAGTGAAGTTACACCGGGATAACTGATAAGGAATCATTTAACAGCGCCTAGGGAGTAAGGGAGGCTTGGCTGCTAAAATACTGTCCCAGCCTAGGGCTAACGTGATGTATCATGTCATGTGAAGTGGAGTGCTTTTCACCTGCTTGTCAGAGACATTGACAACCAGTAAAATATGTTAAGTAGTGCTCAGCACAGCTATGTGAAAATGTCTGTGTTGGTACCCAGTGAACCTAGAGTGGAGTGAAATATGATTTGGACTTTGGGCTGACAATGAATGACTGACATATTGTTTTCGATGACTAATTGACCCCAATTCTGGTGGAATAGCCTATGTGTTGATTTGAACCCATCCTGGTCGTCTGGGCTGTCATGCACAAACACTCTCAACACTCATCTAAACCTCCCCTGTAACCCGTGTTAACCTTCCCCAATTACTTGTACGCCTGAGTTTTAAGTTCCTCCCCAGGGGAGTGCACCTGTTTTAACAGTCCCCCAAACACATTGTGTGGTCGTTGAGTTGGTAAGAGAAGTTACCTCTAAACGCTGATCTCAAGTCAGTTTTTCCCTTTCCTTGAGGTTAAGGTTAGGGGTTAGGACTTGGGGAGGGCACAGTCAGAGATCTGTTGAATGCGGTTGAATACTCCTGGTAGGCCCACAGTGGAGCTGAGCTGAGCACTGACATATTTCAGGGATTAACTCTCTGTTCAAAACGAGTGCTGCTCCTACTGTCATCACTGCTGCTGCTGAACACACAGCAGGGCCTGCACACACAATCCATCACACACAATTACAGCAGACCATTTCCTCTGTAATGGCAATGCAGAGGACGGCGAGATAGGGAGAGATCGAGGAAGGGGGGAAGGAAGAGAAAGGAAAATATAATAATAAATAATTATTATATAATAATGAACAACAGATTTCCTAAACCGGTTCAATTCGGACCAAAATCCAACAGTACAAAAGACCACATTTCCCATTGCATGTGTAATAACAAGTACACAAAGAAGTAGTAGATGATGTAGTAGATAAAGAAGTAGGTGAAGTAGTAACTGAAGTAGTAGCGAAGGAGTACTAGATGAAGAAGTAGTAGGTGAAGAAGTAGTAGGTGAAGAAGTGGTAGGTGAAGAAGTAGAAGATGAAGAAGTAGTAGGTGAAGAAGTAGTAGATTAAGAAGTAGTAGGTGAAGAAGTAGAAGATGAAGAAGTAGTAGATGAAGAAGTAGTAGATTAAGAAGTAGTAACGAAGGAGTAGTAGATGAAGAAGTAGAAGATGAAGAAGTAGAAGATGAAGAGTAGTAGATGAAGAGGTAGTAGATGAAGAAGTAGTAGATGAAGAAGTAGTAGGTGAAGAAGTAGAAGATGAAGAAGTAGAAGATGAAGAAGTAGTAGATGAAGAAGTAGTAATGAAGGAGTAGTAGATGAAGAAGTAGTAGGTGAAGAAGTAGAAGATGAAGAAGTAGTAGGTGAAGAAGTAGTAGTTGAAGAAGTAGTAGATGAAGAAGTAGTAAATGAAGAAGAAGATGAAGAAGTAGTAGATGAAGAAGTAGTAGCGAAGGAGTAGTAGATGAAGAAGTAGAAGATGAAGAAGTAGTAGGTGAAGAAGTAGTAGATGAAGAAGTAGTAACGAAGGAGTAGTAGATGAAGAAGTAGAAGATGAAGAGGTAGAAGATGAAGAAGTAGAAGATGAAGAAGTAGTAGGTGAAGAAGTAGTAGATGAAGAAGTAGTAGGTGAAGAAGTAGAAAATGAAGAAGTAGTAGATGAAGAAGTAGTAGATTAAGAAGTAGTAGATGAAGAAGTAGTAGGTGAAGAAGTAGTAGGTGAAGAAGTAGTAGATGAAGAAGTAGTAGATGAAGAAGTAGTAGATGAAGAAGTAGTAGATGAAGAAGTAGTAGATGAAGAAGTAGTAGCTGAAGAAGTAGTAGATGAAGAAGTAGTAGATGAAGAAGTAGTAGGTGAAGAAGTAGAAAATGAAGAAGTAGAAGAAGTAGTAGATGAAGAAGTAGTAGATGAAGAAGTAGAAGATGAAGAAGTAGAAGATGAAGAAGTAGTAGGTGAAGAAGTAGTAGGGGAAGAAGTAGAAGATGAAGAAGTAGTAGATGAAGTAGTAGTTGAAGAAGTAGTAGTTGAAGAAGTAGTAGATGAAGAAGTAGTAGATGAAGAAGTAGTAGATGAAGAAGTAGAAGATGAAGAGTAGTAGATGAAGAGGTAGTAGATGAAGAAGTAGGTGAAGAAGTAGTAGGTGAAGAAGTAGTAGTTGAAGAAGTAGTAGTTGAAGAAGTAGTAGATTAAGAAGTAGAAGATTAAGAAGTAGAAGATGAAGAGTAGTAGATGAAGAGATAGTAGATGAAGAAGTAGAAGATGAAGAAGTATAAGATGAAGAAGTAGTAGGTGAAGAAGTAATATGGCATATTAGTAGATGAAGAAGTAGTAGATGAAGAAGAAGTAAATGAAGAAGTAGGAGGTGAAGAAGTAGTAGATGAAGAAGTAGAAGATGAAGAGTAGTAGATGAAGAGGTAGTAGATGAAGAAGTAGAAGATGAAGAAGTAGAAGATGAAGAAGTAGTAGGTGAAGAAGTAGTAGATGAAGAAGTAGTAGCGAAGGAGTAGATGAAGAGGTAGAAAATGAAGAAGTAGAAGATGAAGAAGTAGTAGATGAAGAAGTAGTATGGCATATTAGTAGATGAAGAAGTAGTAGATGAAGAAGTAGAAGATGAAGAAGTAGTAGATGAAGAAGTAGTAGATGAAGAAGTAGTAACGAAGGAGTAGTAGATGAAGAAGTAGTAGGTGAAGAAGTAGAAGATGAAGAAGTAGTAGGTGAAGAAGTAGTAGTTGAAGAAGTAGTAGATGAAGAAGTAGTAGGTGAAGAAGTAATAGGTGAAGAAGTAGTAGGTGAAGAAGTAGTAGGTGAAGAAGTAGTAGTTGAAGAAGTAGTAGATGAAGAAGTAGTAGATGAAGAAGTAGAAGATGAAGAAGTAGAAGATGAAGAAGTAGTAGGTGAAGAAGTAATAGGTGAAGAAGTAGTAGGTGAAGAAGTAGTAGTTGAAGAAGTAGTAGTTGAAGAAGAAGTAGTTGAAGAAGTAGTAGATGAAGAAATAGTAGATGAAGAAGTAGAAGGTGAAGAAGTAGTAGGTGAAGAAGTAGTAGGGGAAGAAGTAGAAGATGAAGAAGTAGTAGATTAAGTAGTAGTTGAAGAAGTAGTAGTTGAAGAAGTAGTAGATGAAGAAGTAGTAGATGAAGAAGTAGTAGATGAAGAAGTAGTAGATGAAGAAGTAGAAGATGAAGAGTAGTAGATGAAGAGGTAGTAGATGAAGAAGTATGTGAAGAAGTAGTAGGTGAAGAAGTAGTAGTTGAAGAAGTAGTAGTTGAAGAAGTAGTAGATGAAGAAGTAGAAGATGAAGAAGTAGAAGATGAAGAGTAGTAGATGAAGAAGTAGAAGATGAAGAAGTATAAGATGAAGAAGTAGTAGGTGAAGAAGTAATATGGCATATTAGTAGATGAAGAAGTAGTAGATGAAGAAGAAGTAAATGAAGAAGTAGGAGGTGAAGAAGTAGTAGATGAAGAAGTAGAAGATGAAGAGTAGTAGATGAAGAGGTAGTAGAAGAAGAAGTAGAAGATGAAGAAGTAGAAGATGAAGAAGTAGTAGGTGAAGAAGTAGTAGATGAAGAAGTAGTAGCGAAGGAGTAGATGGAAGAGGTAGAAAATGAAGAAGTAGAAGATGAAGAAGTAGTAGATGAAGAAGTAGTATGGCATATTAGTAGATGAAGAAGTAGTAGATGAAGAAGTAGAAAATGAAGAAGTAGTAGATGAAGAAGTAATAGGTGAAGAAGTAGTAGCTGAAGAAGTAGTAGCTGAAGAAGTAGTAGCTGAAGAAGTAGTAGATGAAGAAGTAGTAGCGAAGGAGTAGTAGATGAAGAAGTAGAAGATGAAGAAGTAGTAGATGAAGAAGTAGTAGATGAAGAAGTAGAAGATTAAGAAGTAGTAGATGAAGAAGTAGTAGATAAAGAAGTAGTAGCAAAGGAGTAGTAGATGAAGAAGTAGAAGATGAAGAAGTAGTAGATGAAGAAGTAGTAGATGAAGAAGTAGAAGATGAAGAAGTAGTAGATGAAGAAGTAGTAGATGAAGAAGTAGTAGCGAAGGAGTAGTAGATGAAGAAGTAGAAGATGAAGAAGTAGTAGATGAAGAAGTAGTAGATGAAGAAGTAGAAGATGAAGAAGTAGTAGATGAAGAAGTAGTAGATGAAGAAGTAGTAGATGAAGAAGTAGAAGATGAAGAAGTAGTAGTTGAAGAAGTAGAAGATGAAGAAGTAGAAGATGAAGAAGTAGTAGTTGAAGAAGTAGTAGTTGAAGAAGTAGTAGTTGAAGAAGTAGTAGTTGAAGAAGTAGTAGATGAAGAAGTACTGGATGAAGAAGTAGTAGCTGAAGAAGTAGTAGATGAAGAAGTAGTAGATGAAGAAGTAGTAGGTGAAGAAGTAGTAGATGAAGTAGTAGGTGAAGAAGTAGTAGGTGAAGAAGTAGTAGTTGAAGTAGTAGATGAATAAGTAGTAGATGAAGAAGTAGTAGGTGAAGAAGTAGTAGGTGAAGAAGTAGAAGATGAAGAAGTAGTAGTTGAAGAAGTAGTAGTTGAAGAAGTAGTAGGTGAATAAGTAGTAGATGAAGAAGTAGTAGATGAATAAGTAGTAGATGAAGAAGTAGTAGTTGAAGAAGTAGTACTTGAAGAAGAAGTAGTTGAAGAAGTAGTAGATGAAGAAGTAGTAGATGAAGAAGTAGAAGGTGAAGAAGTAGTAGGGGAAGAAGTAGAAGATGAAGAAGTAGTAGATGAAGTAGTAGTTGAAGAAGTAGTAGTTGAAGAAGTAGTAGATGAAGAAGTAGTAGATGAAGAAGTAGAAGATGAAGAGTAGTAGATGAAGAGGTAGTAGATGAAGAAGTAGGTGAAGAAGTAGTAGGTGAAGAAGTAGTAGTTGAAGAAGTAGTAGTTGAAGAAGTAGTAGATGAAGAAGTAGAAGATGAAGAAGTAGAAGATGAAGAGTAGTAGATGAAGAGATAGTAGATGAAGAAGTATAAGATGAAGAAGTATAAGATGAAGAAGTAGTAGGTGAAGAAGTAATATGGCATATTAGTAGATGAAGAAGTAGTAGATGAAGAAGAAGTAAATGAAGAAGTAGGAGGTGAAGAAGTAGTAGATGAAGAAGTAGAAGATGAAGAGTAGTAGATGAAGAGGTAGTAGATGAAGAAGTAGAAGATGAAGAAGTAGAAGATGAAGAAGTAGTAGATGAAGAAGTAGTAGCGAAGGAGTAGAAGATGAAGAGTAGTAGATGAAGAAGTAGTATGGCATATTAGTAGATGAAGAAGTAGTAGATGAAGAAGTAATAGGTGAAGAAGTAGTAGATGAAGAAGTAGTAGATGAAGAAGTAGAAGATGAAGAAGTAGAAGATTAAGAAGTAGTAGATGAAGAAGTAGTAGATAAAGAAGCAGTAGATGAAGAAGTAGTAGATGAAGAAGTAGTAGATGAAGAAGTAGTAGATGAAGAAGTAGAAGATGAAGAAGTAGTAGTTGAAGAAGTAGTAGATGAAGAAGTAGAAGATTAAGAAGTAGTAGATGAAGAAGTAGTAGATAAAGAAGCAGTAGATGAAGAAGTAGTAGATGAAGAAGTAGTAGATAAAGAAGTAGTAGATGAAGAAGTAGAAGATGAAGAAGTAGTAGTTGAAGAAGTAGAATATGAAGAAGTAGAAGATGAAGAAGTAGTAGGTGAAGAAGTAGTAGTTGAAGAGGTAGTAGTTGAAGAAGTAGTAGTTGAAGAAGTAGTAGATGAAGAAGTACTGGATGAAGAAGTAGTAGCTGAAGAAGTAGTAGATGAAGAAGTAGAAGATGAAGAAGTAGAAGATGAAGAAGTAGAAGATGAAGAAGTAGTAGATGAAGAAGTAGAAGATGAAGAAGTAGTAGGTGAAGAAGTAGTAGTTGAAGAAGTAGTAGATGAAGAAGTACTGGATGAAGAAGTAGAAGATGAAGAAGTAGTAGGTGAAGAAGTAGAAGATGAAGAAGTAGTAGGTGAAGTAGTAGTAGGTGAAGAAGTAGAAGATGAAGAAGTAATAGATGAAGAAGTAGAAGATGAAGAAGTAGAAGATGAAGAAGTAGTAGATGAAGAAGTAGTAGGTGAAGAAGTAGTAGGTGAAGAAGTAGAAGATGGAGAAGTAGTAGTTGAAGAAGTAGTAGTTGAAGAAGTAGTAGGTGAAGAAGTAGTAGGTGAAGAAGTAGTAGATGAAGAAGTAGTAGGTGAAGAAGTAGTAGATGAAGAAGTAGTAGATGAAGAAGTAGTGGGTGAAAAAGTAGTAGCTGAAGAAGTAGTAGGTGAAGAAGTAGTAGTAGATGAAGGTTAGGGCAGTTTGTGGGGCTTTTCTAGGGAACACACGGTAGGGCATGACTCAAAAGTGTGGTTACACACACACACACACACACACACACACACACACACTCAAGCACACACACACACACGCACGCACACACGCACGCACACACACGCACGCACGCACACACACGCACACACACACGCAAGCACACACACACACACACACACACAAGCACACACACACACGCACACACACACACACACACAAGCACACCGGCACACCCACATTTGACTTGAGTTAGTCGGCACCACACAATTGTGCCGACAGGTTCAGACAGGTTTGTTTACTTTGTTGATCTCTTCTATAAACCGCCTGGCTCCATAATCGGCTCGTCCAGATCTAAGCAACTATATTGTTCCCAATGGAGAGAAAAATAACAGTTCCCATTCTCCTGTGTTGTTGGAGGCAAACTTGCATATTTTGAAATCCAGGTCTTTCCAGTTTCTCAACATATTTTTTGAGTTGGATGGAATTAGGTGTCAATATAGCTGTAAGTGTAGTAATGAGTCATGCTTTGATGGTTTGTGGAAAGGAAGTATGGTGTTACCAGATCTCAAGCACGATGTGGACCCCTAGTTCTCCTCCACTATACTCCAGTAAGGATGGAATCCCACCAGAGGTTCAGAGAGAGGTCTCCCCCAGGCTCTCACACTCTCTCTCTCACTCACTCACACACACACATTCTCACTCTCTGTTTCTGCCTCTCCCGCTCTTTCGCGCTCTGTCACACACACACACACACACACACACACATTCAAACTGGTGTTAAGTCAAATTCAATCCACATCTCGTGGAAGCAGCTGAAGCAAACTGGTTGCGTGTTGTGCCAGATATATGTCGCCACAACATTGCCTCTTGAAAAAATGCAACGTGACTCTGTGGGACTTTTCACAACATACAAAAGGAAAAGGTGCAACATTTAAAATGATTTGTTTTATTTAAGCAATGGCCTTCACAACAGAAATATTCTATCATGAAGTTTGTGACTGTGGCATAACTGCAGCAGCCTGAACACCCAGTATGTGTTTGGGAGAGGCAGAGAGAGGCTACGAAGCCTGGGGTAACATAGAGACAGGAGGGGGAGAGAGGCAGAGAGAGGCTACGAAGCCTGGGGTAACATAGAGACAGGAGGGGGAGAGAGGCAGAGAGAGGCTACGAAGCCTGGGGTAACATAGAGACAGGAGGGGGAGAGAGGCAGAGAGAGGCTACGAAGCCTGGGGTAACATAGAGACAGGAGGGGGAGAGAGGCAGAGAGAGGCTACGAAGCCTGGGGTAACATAGAGACAGGAGGGGGAGAGAGGCAGAGAGAGGCTACGAAGCCTGGGGTAACATAGAGACAGGAGGGGGAGAGAGGCAGAGAGAGGCTACGAAGCCTGGGGTAACATAGAGACAGGAGGGGGAGAGAGGCAGAGAGAGGCTACGAAGCCTGGGGTAACATAGAGACAGGAGGGGGAGAGAGGAAGAGAGAGGCTACGAAGCCTGGGGTAATATAGAGACAGGAGGGGGAGAGAGGCAGAGAGAGGCTACGAAGCCTGGGGTAACATAGAGACAGGAGAGGGAGAGACAGAGAGAGGCTACGAAGCCTGGGGTAACATAGAGACAGGAGGGGGAGAGAGGCAGAGAGAGGCTACGAAGCCTGGGGTAACATAGAGACAGGAGGGGGAGAGAGGAAGAGAGAGGCTACGAAGCCTGGGGTAATATAGAGACAGGAGGGGGAGAGAGGCAGAGAGAGGCTACGAAGCCTGGGGTAACATACAGTGCTATGAAAAAGTATTTGCCCCCTTTCTAATTTTCTCGTCTTTTGCATATTTGTGATACTGAATGTTATCAGATCTTCAACCAAAACCTAATATTAGATAAAGGGAACATACGTGAACAAATAACACAACAATTACATATTTATTTGATAAACAAAGTTATGCAACACTCAATTCCCCTGTGTGAAAAAGTAATTGCCCCATACAACTCAATAACTGGTTGTGCCACCTTTAGCTGCAATGACTCCAAACAAATGCTTCCTTGGGATAGCATAGAGTCAGGAGGGGGAGAGGCAGAAAGAGGCTACGAAGCCTGGGGTAACATAGAGACAGGAGGGGGAGAGAGGAAGAGAGAGGCTACGAAGCCTGGGGATAGCATAGAGATAGGAGGGGGAGAGAGGAAGAGAGAGGCTACGAAGCCTGGGGTAACATAGAGACAGGAGGGGGAGAGAGGAAGAGAGAGGCTACGAAGCCTGGGGTAACATAGAGAAAGGAGGGGGAGAGAGGAAGAGAGAGGCTACGAAGCCTGGGGTAACATAGAGATAGGAAGGGGAGAGAGGAAGAGAGAGGCTACGAAGCCTGGGGTAGCATAGAGACAGGAGGGGGAGAGAGGAAGAGAGAGGCTACGAAGCCTGGGGTAGCATAGAGATAGGAGGGGGAGAGAGGAAGAGAGAGGCTACGAAGCCTGGGGTAACATAGAGGCAGGAGGGGGAGAGAGGAAGAGAGAGGATACGAAGCCTGGGGTAACATATAGACAGGAGGGGGAGAGAGGAAGAGAGAGGCTACGAAGCCTGGGGTAACATAGAGACAGGAGGGGGAGAGAGGAAGAGAGAGGCTACGAAGCCTGGGGTAACATAGAGACAGGAGAGGGAGAGACAGAGAGAGGCAGCTGCTGTCTGAGGATAAGGCAGACACAGGAGGGTCCAGACAAAGAGGCCTTCCCAGGCCCACCCCTTACTGTTTCACCCCACCCCCAGCATACTCAGCCACTAAAGTTTACACAGCCGGACAATCTCACGCTTCACTCTCCCTAGTACCAACCCTGCTGAACTGACTGCCTTGACCGAGATATTCTGAAAAAAAACATGATCTAAATTAACCACGATTGTGACAGTTATGTTTCAGTTAGCATGTGTATTCCTCAGACTTTATTTTTTATGTGTGTGTGTGTGTGTGTGAGAAAGAGAGAGAGAGAGAGAGAGAGAGAGAGAGAGAGAGAGAGAGAGAGAGAGAGAGAGAGACAGAGACAGAGACAGAGACAGAGACAGAGACAGAGACAGAGACAGAGACAGAGACAGAGACAGAGACAGAGACAGAGACAGAGAGAGAGAGAGAGAGTACTATGTCTGTGCATGCATACACCTGTGCATGCATGTCTACACTTTCCTACCAGGGTACAAGTTCAGACAGATTCTTCAAGGAGTAATCGTTGGCAAGCTTTCTAAATTAGGCAACAGACCACGATTGGTTAAAGAAAATTGTGATAAATAGAAAAGTATATTAGTTTCTTTTAAGGACCAAAAAATTGAAAGCCGTGCCATACAGATTGCAAAATAGTTGGGAAGAGATTTTTAACGTACCGATTCCATGGCACATGGTTTATGAACTGATACGCAAAACGACGCCAGATTCAAAACTTAGATTTTAAATTATTATACAAAATTATTGCAACCAATAAATGTTATTTATATGGGGGATACAACCTTCCCAGCTCTGCAGATTTTGCTGCGAGGAGACAAAATCATTAGATAATTTGTTTTGGTACTGTCCATATGTAGCTTGTTTTTGGTCACAGGTCCAGGAATGGCTGAAGAATTGCAATATTTACCTGGAGCTAACCCTGCAGATAGCACTACTGGCTGATCTGAAAAGTCATAGTCAATCGATCAATAATATAATAATACTTTTAGCAAAAACAACAAAAAATTCAATTTACAATCTGTAGAAACAATGAGAATAGAAAGGTTCAGAACTTTTGTGAAACATCACAGCACAGTTGAAAAATATATGGCAAATATAAATCCAATATGGATAGTGTTAAGATATAGATGGGAGGGGTTGAATGGAGCTGAAGGATGGGACTAATAACAACTAATAACAACAACATAACTCATGTAAAACATACTGTGTCCGTAAAACGTTATAGGTTAAGACATTTTGTGAAAGAGCACAGTTTGAAAGATATGACAAATAGAAATCAAACCGGATGGACATCAGAAATAGATGGGAGGTTTGAGGGTAGAGGAAGGACAGGAGTAAAAACAAACAAAAGAGAACTATTGTAAAATAGACTGTGTCTATAAAATGTATGTAGTATGTATAAGCTGGAAGTAGAGGCCTAAGTGTTGTTGTTCACTAGTTTATTCCAATTAGGGGAGGGGTGGTAGGGTGTCACGACTCCCTCCTTGTTCGGGCAGGCTTCAGCGTTCGTCATCACCGGCTTACTAGCCACTGCCGCTTCATATATCATCATTCCATTTGTCTTGTCTTGTCAATTACACACACCTGGTTCTTATCACCTCATTAGGGGATGATTGTGGGTGATTGTTTTATGTGAGTTGAGTGTAGCTCGGTGGAGCTACTCGTACCTTGTTATTGCCGGGGTAGATTATTCCCCTGTGCCTGTATTTTGTTGGAGCTATCCGTACCTTGTATTGCCGGGGTAGATTATTCCCCTGTGCCTGTATTTTGTTGGAGCTATCCGTACCTTGTATTGCCGGGGTAGACTGTTCCCCTGTGCCTGTATTTTGTTGGAGCTATCCAGCGCAACTGTGCACGACGGAATAAACTCTGTATTCGGTGATTTACCCTCCTGCGCCTGACTCCTTCTAATCACACAGGGTTAGAAAGTAATAAAGGGAAATATATATTTTTTAAAGGATATGTATATATATATGTGTGTATATGTATTGATATTTATGTATATATGCATGTATGTGTATATGTATGTATTTATATGTGTATGTATGTATGTGTATGTATGTATATTTGCAAAAAATATATGGGGGATTGGAAGTGATGCAGACCATTACATTTATGGAAGCTACAATCTATCTGCAATATTAAAGCTGATCTACCCCCTGAAAAAATTAATTTAAAAAAACAGAAAAAGTAAACAGGCCTTGCTTTTTGGACATTAATCATGGGGCCCACCTACGAGCACATCTGTCTCCCAGAGGCCACACCCATCATAGAGGGAGTTGAGTGGCTTGTCTCTTGATGCTAATAAAGCTCATGGAGACATGGAGAATGAAAAAGTAGAAGGTTAAAGGAGTGTTAAATGTGAAAGCAAGTGGGGGAGCTGCACATACACAAGGAGCAAAGAGAGATGGAAAAAAAAAAGACACAGAGAGCAAGGCTGTTTAGGTCAGAGCAGGACAATAGTCTCTCCATCTAGAAACCATACATAATGCTTAGCACTTACAGTGGGGAAAAAAATATTTAGTCAGCCACCAATTGTGCAAGTTATCCCACATAAAAAGATGAGAGAGGCCTGTAATTTTCATCATAGGTACACATCAACTATGACAGACAAATTGAGAAAAAAAAATCCAGAAAATCACATTGTAGGATTTTTAATGAATTTATTTGCAAATTATGGTTGAAAATAAGTATTTGGTCAATAACAAAAGTTTCTCAATACTTTGTTATATACCCTTTGTTGGCAATGACACAGGTCAAACGTTTTCTGTAAGTCTTCACAAGGTTTTCAAACACTGTTGCTGGTATATTGGCCCATTCCTCCATGCAGATCTCCTCTAGAGCAGTGATGTTTTGGGGCTGTCGCTGGGCAACACGGACTTTCAACTCCCTCCAAAGATTTTCTATGGGGTTGAGATCTGGAGACTGGCTAGGCCACTCCAGGACCTTGAAATGCTTCTTACGAAGCCACTCCTTTGTTGCCCGGGCGGTGTGTTTGGGATCATTGTCATGCTGAAAGACCCAGCCACGTTTCATCTTCAATGCCCTTGCTGATGGAAGGAGGTTTTCACTCAAAATCTCACGATACATGGCCCCATTCATTATTTCCTTTACACGGATCAGTCGTCCTGGTCCCTTTGCAGAAAAACAGCCCCAAAGCATGATGTTTCCACCCCCATGCTTCACAGTAGGTATGGTGTTCTTTGGATGCAACTCAGCATTCTTTGTCCTCCAAACACGACGAGTTGAGTTTTTACCAAAAAGTTCTATTTTGGTTTCATCTGACCATATGACATTCTCCCAATCCTCTTCTGGATCATCCAAATGCACTCTAACAAACTTCAGACAGGCCTGGACATGTACTGGCTTAAGCAGGGGGACACGTCTGGCACTGCAGGATTTGAGTCCCTGGCGGCGTAGTGTGTTACTGATGGTAGGCTTTGTTACTTTGGTCCCAGCTCTCTGCAGGTCATTCACTAGGTCCCCCCGTGTGGTTCTGGGATTTTTGCTCACCATTCTTGTGATCATTTTGACCCCACGGGGTGAGATCTTGCGTGGAGCCCCAGATCGAGGGAGATTATCAGTGGTCTTGTATGTCTTCCATTTCCTAATAATTGCTCCCACAGTTGATTTCTTCAAACCAAGCTGCTTACCTATTGCAGATTCAGTCTTCCCAGCCTGGTGCAGGTCTACAATTTAGTTTCAGGTGTCCTTTGACAGCTCTTTGGTCTTGGCCATAGTGGAGTTTGGAGTGTGACTGTTTGAGGTTGTGGACAGGTGTCTTTTATACTGATAACAAGTTCAAACAGGTGCCATTAATACAGGTAACGAGTGGAGGACAGAGGAGCCTCTTAAAGAAGAAGTTACAGGTCTGTGAGAGCCAGAAATCTTGCTTGTTTGTAGGTGACCAAATACTTATTTTCCACCATAATTTGCAAATAAATTCATTAAAAATCCTACAATGTGATTTTCTGGAAAAAAATTCTCTCCATTTGTCTGTCATAGTTGACGTGTACCTATGATGAAAATTACAGGCCTCTCTCATCTTTTTAAGTGGGAGAACTTGCACAATTGGTGGCTGACTAAATACTTTTTTTCCCCACTGTACCAACACCCCTAAACTGACATTGTGCTCCCAGGGAGGTGATCTCCAAACTACTTAGGAGTGATAATGAGAGAGAGGGTGAGCTAAGGACAGGACTCCTTCAGCTCAGTCCAGCCAGCCGAGAACAGAGCGGCCGTAGCCCTATGAGCCAAGCAGACGTTCCTCAGCCATGACATGGAAGCCGATGACAGAGCCTGATCCAACAACGTCAGCACAGAACATTCCCAGCCCGACAAGGCAAACGCAGACAGAACCCCTATTGCCCTGAGCTTCCCCGGTCTGTCAACGAGATGTATACCTTCTCCTCCACCCCACAATGGACCTGATAGAGTCTAATCAATAATCCAAGCTCCCGCCTGCCTCAGACACACTGTCGAGAGTGAACCTGTAAGTCAGCATTTAATTGTACTGTGTACCATGTGTATCCTGTGCATATGACAAATAAACTGGACAACAAAGACAACAGACTCCTCTTCAGCCTGTACTGTATGTGGAGGCTGTCTGTCAGTAGAGCACAGAGCACACCTATCCACCTGCATGCCGAGGCCAGGAGAACAGAACACACCTATCCACCTGCATGCCGAGGCCAAGAGAACAGAACACACCTATCCACCTGCATGCCGAGGCCAGGAGAACAGAACACACCTATCCACCTGCATGCCGAGGCCAGGAGAACAGAACACACCTATCCACCTGCATGCCGAGGCCAGGAGAACAGAACACACCTATCCACCTGCATGCCGAGGCCAGGAGAACAGAACACACCTATCCACCTGCATGCCGAGGCCAGGAGAACAGAACACACCTATCCACCTGAAACTCTGAGGCCAGGAGAACAGAACACACCTATCCTCCTGCCACTCTGAGGCCAGGAGAACAGAACACACCTATCCACCTGCCACTCCGAGGCCAGGAGAACAGAACACACCTATCCACCTGCCACTCCGAGGCCAGGAGAACAGAACACACCTATCCTCCTGCCACTCCGAGGCCAGGAGAACAGAACACACCTATCCACCTGCCACCCCGAGGCCAGGAGAACAGAACACACCTATCCACCTGCCACTCCGAGGCCAGGAGAACAGAACACACCTATCCTCCTGCCACTCCGAGGCCAGGAGAACAGAGCACACCTATCCTCCTGCCACGCCGAGGCCAGGAGAACAGAACACACCTATCCTCCTGCCACTCCGAGGCCAGGAGAACAGAACACACCTATCCTCCTGCCACTCCGAGGCCAGGAGAACAGAACACACCTATCCTACTGCCACTCCGAGGCCAGGAGAACAGAACACACCTATCCACCTGCCACTCTGAGGCCAGGAGAACAGAACACACCTATCCACCTGAAACTCCAAGGCCAGGAGAACAGCTGCCCTGTCCGTTTTGTTGTTGTTTTGTCGTTCTATCCTCCTGCCACTCCGAGGCCAGGAGAACAGAACACACCTATCCACCTGCCACTCTGAGGCCAGGAGAACAGAACACACCTATCCACCTGAAACTCCAAGGCCAGGAGAACAGCTGCCCTGTCCGTTTTGTTGTTGTTTTGTCGTTCTAGTTCAGCGCCAGTGGTTCACCATGAAAGGAAATAGTACTCACAAGAAGAACAAAGCCACCCAGTATTTATGAAAATGTTCCTCCCTCACAGGGAAAGTGTTATAATAGCCTATATTTTGGTGGCATACTGATGAACATAATTGCTTACAAGACAATGAATAGTCCCAGTATTATTGTGAATATACCCTTTATTATAATATGTCCATGTTATCCATCTGATTATCAGTGATGAGGAGTATCTAGATTATTTGATTATTTTAAGCTTTTGTTCCCGTCTATGATTGTATAATCAGCATTGTTATCAAGGCCTAATATGAACAGCTCTGGAGTTCTGGATGTGGTCATCTGGGCACCGGAAAGCATACAGTTCAATCTCATACTGTAATGATATATTTATGAACTATGTTTTAGTGGATTTATAATGTTTATTTTATGTTGGGTCGTGTATGTAAAGTGAGGTAGTCAGGAAAGATGCTGATATTTGGATGTCCTTGGGGCCAGAACCTGTAAGGATATGTAGGTGTCCACAAAACCTGGCCTACTTCCCCTCAGGGTACCTCACCCGCTCTACTGTAGTGTAAATATTGAGAAAGGTGTGCCTATGTTGAAGGGGGTGGGCCTTTTGTTTTCATGACTGGTATTCAACAGTAAAATCTCTATAGCCTTCTTCAAACAGAGTATGTTTACATGCACACTAATAATTCAATTTAAACTGATTATGGTATGGTAGGCTGAGTATGGCATTAGTCATGTAAACACCTTACTCTGCTTATCTTAATCGGCATAAGGTCATAATCGAAGTAAGCATAGGCCGATTAAAACAGATGAGCCCTAAATGATTAGGTTGCGTAAATGCCTTAATCAGAGTTACAGCAGTGTATTTGATCTGCGCATGTGCTAGCACGAGCAGCGCGAGCTTCCTTCTCTTGCACGAGTAAAGTGAGTTCAGAAAAACTGAAAGTATGCATCTTAGAAAATGTTTTCACATACCAACTTTATATGTCCGAACTCAGAATCAAATAGGCATCACAAAAATAACATGGTCATTGGTCGCTGTGGTAGAACGTTTTTTTGATTGGGGATTTTCTGCATTTATTAAAGTCCGATCAGGTAGCCTGATTTCAGATGTGTCCATGTAAACAGGATTATTAGGGAATAAAGCATGTAAACGTTTAAATCGAACTATTATATTAATCTGTCTCATCATAATCCAAACAACATGTCAGTGTTTATTGTAGATGTGTTGGACATAGAATTGATCATCTAATTTGGTGGACGATTGAAGATTTAGAAAAACTGTCTGTCGGCCCCACATGTTCATTACCCTTCATTAGGGGTAATCATGTGCTGTATGTCTTCTCAAATGAGTCTGCAGCTGCCTGTCTTATAAAAGAGAGCATATAGCCCTAAGGCAACCTCATGATTCCACTATTTATCTGGAAGGCTGTGAAAGACTTCTCTGTATGTGGACTTTTGTCCCTATTAGCATTCCATCTCAAGGGCATCATGGTTTCCAAGACATATGCAAATGACAAATCAATTGCAAGTTGTCACAGGCTCTCTCAAGTCTTGTCTACACTTGACACTTACATGCGACTTCTGCTATCTGAATACGAAGATCACATTGAAAAGACGGGTCTAGATGTACAAAAGTCGCTTTGTGGTCTGATTGTGTTCAGATCTGGCTGACTACATCAGGAGGTGGTCAGGGATGCATTGTGTGCGGATTTCTCCTCAGTCTGGATGCAATTTGCCTACCGAAAGTGCATACAGTGGGTGACGTCATCAGCACCCTCCCACAAGTCTCCAGACAACGTGTGTTTTGGGACCGAGAGGCACCTTCTCATTATAAAGTCGGAGGAAAGACGTTTCTAGCGTGTGAGGAACGTGTTTGCTGGCCTCATAAATGCTAGTCAGCTAGCTAATATTTAGAAAAACAAGAGTTATGCTAACCCGTTTGAAATCCCTTTAGCGTTGCTTGCTAGCTTGCTGGCTAGCTACAGAGGTTAGCTGGCAAGTTAGCTACAGTAGTTAGCTACTGCCATCAGTTGTTGTGTTATTATCATATTTTGCCTAGTCCACCATTTGTAGAATGCATACTGGCGTTTGAATATAGTGCGGTAACGGACACAATGTGGACACGGTGGACACATTTAAATGTAAATGTAGAGGCATTACATGTTCGGAATTCCATGATCAGAACTCCATTATCAGAATACAAAAGCTGCATGATCTGTCAAGTCTAAATATGGCCTCAGTGAGACTGACATTCTGACCACACCGCTGGCGAAATAAATGTACACATACATGTTATTCAATCATTGGACCCACACTGCTCGCGCGTGTCAACGAGCGTCTGTGTAGCCAGGCGCTAAAATAGAACTTGGTTCTATTTGTGACGCTTTACAAGCCTCTCCCATCTCCCTCCCCCTCAGGAGACTGAAAAGATTTGGTATGGGTCCCCAGATCCTCAAAAAATTCTACAGCTGCACCATCGAGAGCATCCTGACTGGTTGCATCACCGCCTGGTATGGCAACTGCTTGGCCTCCGACCGCAAGGCACTACAGAGGGTAGTGCGTACGGCCCAGTACATCACTGGGGCCAAGCTTCCTGCCATCCAGGACCTCTATACCAGGCGGTGTCAGAGGAAGGCCCTCAAAATTGTCAAAGACTCCAGCCACCCTAGTCATAGACTGTTCTCTCTGCTACCGCACGGCAAGCGGTACCGGAGTGCCAAGTCTAGGTCCAAAAGACTTCTCAACAGCTTCTACCCCCAAGCCATAAGACTCCTGAACAGCTAATCATGGCTACCCGGACTATTTGCACTGCCCCCCCACCCCATCCTTTTTACGCTGCTGCTACTCTGTTAATTATTTATGCATAGTCACTTTAACTCTACCCACATGTACATATTACCTCAACTACCTCAACTAGCCGGTGCCCCCGCACATTGACTCTGCAACGGTACCCCCCTGTATATATAGCCTCCCTACTGTCACTTTATTTTACTTCTGCTCTTTTTTTTCGCAACACTTTTTTTGTTGTTGTTTTTTACTTTTTTTGTTAAAAATAAATGCACTGTTGGTTAAGGGCTGTAAGTAAGCATTTCACTGTAATGTCTGCACCTGTTGTATTCGGCGCATGTGACCAATAAAATTTGATTTGATTTTATTTGATTTGATTTGAAAGATGAACTTAGGTCCACACTCCAGTCCAGTTGGTGGTGGTAATGCACCTTAAAGTTGGATGCCAACCACCATATAAAGTCCAAAGAAGAAGAAGAATCCATTACTAGAAACAAACTCCGTTTACACTTTTATCTGTGGATTAATTGTTGGAGTAGAGGAACTTGTGCATTTCAGGTAAAATAACAACCCAATGTTTATATCCCAGGACAAATTAGCTAGCAATGGGGGAATCAGAATTGGGCTGCCTGTGTAAACGCAGCCTTATAGGCTTACCTGCCTGGCCTTCCCATCCCACATCGGAATTGAAAGCACACTTGCTTTTGACATGGAAACATGTTGCTTTTCTCCAAATGCAGGCTGCCTACATCACAGCTGATAGGAATATTTATGACAAGCTTGTAAGCACCTTCCGCTCCACCGTTCCTACGCAACGGGGTTATCTGCGCATAGATCTGTCAGATCCTGGCATGATACAGGTGACCTAGAGTGCCAGGAAACTAATGGTGGCTGGATGCCAGAAAGGGGCTTTTGTGATGGTGATGTTAATGATAAAGGAACATTAATTCAATGCCTAGACTGTTTTGCTAAATAATAATGGAGACTTTGTATAATTTAGTCTAATCGTAAAGGCATCAGGATGCTGAGAGTGAGATTAAAACAAATTGGTAAAAGGCGCACCAAATAATAAGGGGTCAAAGCATACCCATTCCTCGTAGTGCTTACTGCCATTCTGCAATATATCTTCGAACTGTATGATGCAGTTGGCCACGAAATCGTCATATCCAATTGGCGCGTCGTGAAACACTGACAGTTCGATTTTCCTTCCGTCATGCACCTCCGTAACGAACTCGTCGTTCCACGCAGGGCTGTTGGTTTTCTGTTTGGTGGAGGTTTGGCCCACACGCGAGTCATCCACGTTTAGTGCAATGTATGTGTCTAAGAGAAAAGTCTGGGTCTTTGGGCCAACAGCATGCCTGAGAGACCAAGCTGTCGGTTTCAAGTCCAACGCCTCACAAATCTTGATCTTCAATAACCCATTGAAAACCACCATGGCGGTGATGTAATCCTCCTCAATAGGACTTGGAACAAGAGTGGTTGTTTACAATATAGTCCTTTAACCCAGACACTTCAACAGGTCATAAATAATTTAGCCTAGTTTTATGTAGCGTTTGAATCCTCAAATGAAGACCACGGTTTGAATGGGTTGAGACTTGAATGTAACGGGAAAATGCTGTCCAGTCTCACTCTATTACACACATAGCCTACCTATCGGATGCAAATCAGTCCTTCTGTAACAGTCTAGTGAGAGTAAATCGTCTCGTTTTTGCTCTCTGGCAGTCTTGGTTTTCACAATAATAATCCACATTTGGGGTTTAACCAGACAAAGCCTTTCTTTTGAATATAATAAATAAACGTCTTGCGAAGCTTATATGAAGAAAAAATACGACCATTCAGCAGTTGGAATGACAACAGCCTACCCAAACCGCAACACGACAGATCAAAATCTATCAAAGCTATCTATCCTCGGCAACTCCACTAGGCTCTGGAAACACTCATATTCCACGGTTGGAAGAGACTGCTGCCTCCTCGCCGTGAATTTGGGATGTTTCCCAAACGGGCTACGCGACTTGTGAATTGCTCAAGCAGTGTATAGTTTCAGGTCGACTCTGTTGTGGTTTTCTTGGTTTCTGTTAGCTCCTTATACTCCCAGGCTGTTTTCTCGCCGTTGCTGTTCTTAGTTTCCTGCAGACCTACCTCTTCTTCCCCCGACCGTCTAAACGCTGGTGCAGGAAATGCGCAAAACACGTCAGTTTCTTTCTCTGAGGCGCGCTGCGTCTTGTCTATGCCAGATGGGGGAGTACAACGCAACAGTCAGTGTAGGCGAACCTACCAGGCTGTCAGGACAGAGGCGCATCCCAAGGGCTCAAGTGATAGATACAGGGATATGATGTGCTGGAGTAGGCCTACTCATTACATCATTGTCTTTTCGGAAACATATCGGGGAGGCTCATTGCTGTGTGTGATAGGCCTATCCACCGAGTAGCAAGGTTATTACTGTTACAAGCAGGGGGCTATTGCATCAAAGACATGGACAAGGGGTGGATCATCAGGGTGGTTAGGTATGTCTGGTATTTGCAACAGATGATATTTTTCTGGCCATAACACTGACTATCGCACCTGAATTACACCATAGCTATAATAATATAAGGCTTTATCTGTTTTCCAAAACATAAAACCATATCATAGCCGATGATTATGATCATAGGGGCTATAGCCTTTGAATGACAATAATACAAGTGTTTAGCATTGGTAACCCATAGGACATTTTTATGGATTGTTTTGCGACCTGATTAATAACCCATAAAATATGAAGATAGCCCACATATCTACATTTTTATTGAGCCATAAATAAAGTGTGTTTGATCCCGACAGTGCATCCCTGTTGTCTGGCCTATAACATCAAATGTCTAATGTATCGACCTTGACACAAGAAGAGCAGTGCCTGCAATGATACAGTGAGGGAAAAAATTATTTGATCCCCTGCTGATTTTGTACGTTTGCCCACTGACAAAGACATGATCAGTCTATAATTTTAATGGTAGGTTTATTTGAACAGTGAGAGACAAAATAACAACAAAAAAATCCAGAAAAACGCATGTCAAAAATGTTATAAATTGATTTGCATTTTAATGAGGGAAATAAGTATTTGACCCCTCTGCAAAACATGACTTAGTACTTGGTGGCAAAACCCTTGTTGGCAATCACAGAGGTCAGATGTTTCTTGTAGTTGGCCACCAGGTTTGCACACATCTCAGGAGGGATTTTGTTCCACTCCTCTTTGCAGATCTTCTCCAAGTCATTAAGGTTTCGAGGCTGACGTTTGGCAACTCGAACCTTCAGCTCCCTCCACAGATTTTCTATGGGATTAAGGTCTGGAGACTGGCTAGGCCACTCCAGGACCTTAATGTGCTTCTTCTTGAGCCACTCCTTTATTGCCTTGGCCGTGTGTTTTGGGTCATTGTCATGCTGGAATACCCATCCACGACCCATTTTCAATGCCCTGGCTGAGGGAAGGAGGTTCTCACCCAAGATTTGACGGTACATGGCCCCGTCCATCGTCCCTTTGATGCGGTGAAGTTGTCCTGTCCCCTTAGCAGAAAAACACCCCCAAAGCATAATGTTTCCACCTCCATGTTTGACGGTAGGGATGGTGTTCTTGGGGTCATAGACAGCATTCCTCCTCCTCCAAACACGGCGAGTTGAGTTGATGCCAAAGAGCTCGATTTTGGTCTCATCTGACCACAACACTTTCACCCAGTTCTCCTCTGAATCATTCAGATGTTCATTGGCAAACTTCAGACGGCCCTGTATATGTGCTTTCTTGAGCAGGTGGACCTTGCGGGCGCTGCAGGATTTCAGTCCTTCACGGCGTAGTGTGTTACCAATTGTTTTCTTGGTGACTATGGTCCTAGCTGCCTTGAGATCATTGACAAGATCCTTCCGTGTAGTTCTGGGCTGATTCCTCACCGTTCTCATGATCATTGCAACTCCACGAGGTGAGATCTTGCATGGAGCCCCAGGCCGAAGGAGATTGACAGTTATTTTCTGTTTCTTCCATTTGTGAATAATCGCACCAACTGTTGTCACCGTCTCACCATGCTGCTTGCCGATGGTCTTGTAGCCCATTCCAGCCTTGTGTAGGTCTACAATCTTGTCCCTGACATCCTTGGAGAGCTCTTTGGTCTTGGCCATGGTGGAGAGTTTGGAATCTGATTGATTGCTTCTGTGGACAGGTGTCTTATATACAGGTAACAAACTGAGATTAGGAGCACTCCCTTTAAGAGTGTGCTCCTAATCTCAGCTCGTTACCTGTATAAAAGGGGCTCTCCCGAGTGGCGTAGTGGTCTAAGGCACTGCATCGCAGTGCTAGCTGTGCCACTAGAGATCCTGGTTCGAATCCAGGCTCTGTCGTAGCCGGCCGCGACCGGGAGACCCATGGGGCAGCGCACAATTGGCCCAGCGTCGTCCAGGGTAGGGGAGGGAATGGCTGGCAGGGATGTAGCTCAGTTGGTAGAGCATGGCGTTTGCAACGCCAGGGTTGTGGGTTCGATTCCCATGGGGGGCCAGTATGAAAAATAAAATAAAAAATAATGTATGCACTCACTAACTGTAAGTCGCTCTGGATAAGAGCGTCTGCTAAATGACTAAAATGTAAATGTAAATGTAATAAAAGACACCTGGGAGCCAGACATCTTTGTGATTGAGAGGGGGTCAAATACTTATTTCCCACATTAAAATGGAAATACATTTATAACGTTTTTCTGGATTTTTTTGTTGTCATTCTGTCTCTCACTGTTCAAATAAACCTACCATTAAAATTATAGACTGATCATTTCTTTGTCAGTGGGCAAACGTACAAAATCAGCAGGGGATCAAATACTTTTTTCCCTCACGAACGAACGAACGATAGATAGATTGATTGATTGCAGGCCATGCAACGTTTGCAACCACATATCACTGAGGTTTGCTTGAAAATACCCTTCACTGTTGCATGTCTGTCTGCTGGGAATGCACCACATCTACATTTGCAGTGCAGATTGGCTGTTCATTCAAGTCTCCACCATGTGGAAGGAATGAGGTGTCTGCACAGTTAGGCTTATACATTAATAGTGGAAAATCTAATTCACTATGACCAGTAGGCTTGGCAACATCAATATTTAGAACACAAACTTACAGAGAACAGCTGCCTATATGAATAAAACCACACAATAATTAAAACATGGAAATATCTTTGAAATATCACAAGATGGATCACAAAAGAGTGTTGCTGACCCACACCCAATTATCCATGTTGAACAAAGTGTGGCTACTGTATTGAAATTGAGTATGTTTATCAGGTAGCCTAATAACAGGTAGCCTATATCTCACAATAACAGATATTATGATTATATATATTTGCTACATCTCCTTTTACAACACCTTAAAGCCACTGTCAATCATAAGAGAGTACAACCAACAAAAATGTGATGTCATTAGTAGGCTAAAAATAACTATCCTTTTGTACTTAGACAGTAGACTATATTTTTGTCTCCCTCCCCTATGTTGATACTATTCAATCCTGTAGTCTAGTATTTTACTATGTTGATATTATTAAATCCTGTAGTCTAGTATTTTAACAGGTACATAGTGAACAAATTATAAATCAAACACATAATACAGATGTAGCGTGTTGCAAATAGAATCAATAGGGTCAATAGAGTCAATATGGTCAATAGAGTCAAAGGGGTCAGTAGGGTCAATAGAGTCAAAGGAGTCAATATGGTCAATAGAGTCAATATAGTCAATAGGGTCAATATGGTCAATAGGGTCAATATGGTCAATAGGGTCAATATGGTCAATAGAGTCAATATGGTAAATAGAGTCAATGTGGTCAATGGAGTCAATATGGTCAATAGAGTCAAAATGGTCAATATGGTCAATAGAGTTAGTAGGGTCAATAGATTCAATATGGTCAATACGGTCAATAGAGTCAATATGGTCAATAGGGTCAATAGAGTCAATAGTGTCAATATGGTCAGAGTCAATAGGGTCAATGGGCTGTATGCATGCATCACTTCCGCATTGGCGTAAGGATGCTTGGACATTTCCGGTTACCAGAAAAAAACATTAGACAGTGACAGTAGACCGTTATTATGGCAGAGATGAAGTTTACAAGGTGTTTGCTGGAGTTGCCTAAAGTATCTGTTAATGATATACGGAGGGTTGTCCGGACATCCAGTACGACACCACGTAGCAAACTGGATAAAGGCTTCAAATTGTACGTTTCTTCTTTTCTTTGCAACTTTGAAGGTAATATGCTAACGCTAGCTAGCCTGAGCTAGAAGCCTTGCTTTGGTGTTTGAGGTCATGACTCCGTCCTGCTTCAGGTTAATCATGCTTTAAATAAAGTTTAATCATGTGTATATACCTCTCACTTCATGTGTTTGTACTTTTATGAAAGTATCAGGTAAAAACAGGGCTACAAATGAGATCTCTGTGAGAGCCCACTGCTACCGCTCAATGAAGAAACTAAAGCCACCACACCAGCTGAGAGTAGGACTAGATTAAGTGACACGTTCAAAGTTCTGTTGAATTTGTTCAAGGTTCCGTTCAACACATGTTTTACTCATTTAATGTTACCACAGCTTTGATTGCCATTGCTAAGAGAACACTTTAGAACTTTAGTGGTTTTCACGATAGCTGAACAGTGGTAGCCTAATACAGACCAGGGTAGCTGAGTGGGAATTGCGATGCTTTGTTGTTGGGTCTGTTGTAAACAAATTGGAGTTTGGTTTGAAATGTAAACAATAATGAGATTACTACTTTTTCCTGACTTGATGACTGCAATGACAGTAACATATTCCACTCAGCTATTCTTCAAACTGCTGATGTTCTACTCAAAACTGTCCTGTCATCTTTACTTCTTTCTTTATAAACATATGGCCCAACTTCCTTGCTTTTGTACTTGATGTTTCTACTTTTCAAGAGGAATTAGGAGCAAAACCTTCACTCTACTGTTGTTATTGGTACTAGGCTACAATGTTGCACCCCTCACCTACTGCTCTGCCAATACTGTTTGAAGGTAGGTAAATGGCACAAGACAATAGGTAAGTGGTGGGAGACAGTATAGCCAAGTGGTGCAAGACAGTAGGAAAGTGATGCAGAAAGCACAAAAGTGACACGAGACAGTAGATAAGTTGCTTACACCAGTAAAAAGTAGAAAGAACAAGTTTTGCTCCTGCTGCTGTAGACCCTCGTCTTTCAAAACCCATTAAATTATGCTTCTGTGTATTTCAGAAGACATTGCATGATTCACAGCCAGTTGTGCTTGTTAAAAGCTACTGTTCCTGTGTGGCTGGGTGTGGGATATGCAATCATTTGGTTGCATTACTATATCAGACTGCCCATTACTCTGAATGTGGCATGTCTGTCGTCCCTCCTGTACTTTCGTGCACTGAAACAGAGCAGAAATGGCATAAACCACGAACAATGGTTTGTATCATTTCAATACTAGACAGTTGTGTCACATGCATACTAGCATGTTAGCATCCTTATTGACAGTTATACAACATCTTAGAACATTTGGCACTAAGGTCAGAAACTGGACCACGCACACGTCAGTCCTTTTGCTTACTGCTCTTCTCAGTATTTTAAAATACAATGAATGCGCTAGTAGATAGCCTAGATCTAGATAGTGTTAGATAGATACTTTACTCATCCCGAGGGAAATTCAAGGTTTCCAGTAGCTTACAACAACACACATCACACATGCAACATTTAAACAGATAATAATACTAGTCATTGTTGACAGCTCAAATACATAGGCCTATATATTAAACACATTGGACATTTTAATTTACCTTGTGAAAAACCTTAGGTCATCATCAGATCCAGCAAACCGCTCCAAGCAGAACTTGCTGCTGATAGTTATCTCCTCAATTTGATTTCGGAGCCTTGCTATCTCTACACTAAGTTCTTCATTGTGGTCAGGGGACATATCCAACGCAGCAGGTTCAGAACTGTTGCAGTAGTCATGGTCAGGAGGACAGTCCAATTCCACAGAAGGATCATTCATGGTTTCTGTGTTGGGACGCTCAGTCCTTTCCCAAACTCCGGGCCGTGGGGCTGGAAGACTGAAATTGTTCCATTGAAACAGCACTGGAACAGCTCCCTTCTTCAGACGTCTTCGCCCAGCTGGAGTCGGAGGCTCTATCACATCTTCACTTAGAAAGTGTCGGCTGCAGACTCGTGTGTTTATTGTAAGAAAGTTGACTCGTCGAATGTTAATCACCCACCGTTTATGTAATTCACTGTCTTTGGGAAAAGTAAAAAAAAAACTAACAGAAGAATTGCATCTGGCAGACACTGTACATTGCGGCACACAGCAGTGATGGCTGGAAGAGCTGTCATCCCATTTTTGAAAGGACACTTTCGTACGTTTACACGTCATTGTGTTATAAGTCAAGACAAAGTATTACAAGTAAAAACATTAACATAAACATTAAGATAAACAACAACAACAACGAAAATGAACCGTTTCGGATGTTTTTCACGACAAGCATTCAATGCTAGCATACGGTAGCACAGCATTCTACGATAACCGGAAGTTTACATCCATCCTGAGATTTACCCGGAAATACGTCATGCTCACCTGTGCATATCGCCTATTGAGTCAGTAGGGTCAATATGGTCAATAGAGTCAATATGGTCAATAGAGTCAATCGGGTCAATAGTCAAAGGAGTCAATAGAGTCAATATGGTCAATAGAGTCAAAGAGGTCAGTAGAGTCAATGGAGTCAATGGAGTCAATAGAGTCAATATGGTCAATAGAGTCAATAGAGTCAATGGAGTCAATATGGTCAATAGAGTCAATAAGGTCAATGGAGTCAATGGAGTCAATAGGGTCAATGGAGTCAATATGGTAAATAGAGTCAATATGGTAAATAGAGTCAATATGGTAAATAGAGTCAATATGGTCAATAGAGTCAATATGGTCAATAGGGTCAATGGAGTCATTAGAGTCAATATGGTCAATAGGGTTAATATGGTCAATATGGTCATTGTCAATGGAATCAATATGGTCAATATGGTCATAGAGTAAATATGGTCAATAGAGTCAATAGGGTCAATAGAGTCAAATGAGTCAATAGGGTCAATAGAGTCAATAGGGTCAATAGAGTCAATATGGTCAATAGAGTCAATAGAATCAATGGAGTCAATATGGTCAATAGAGTCAGTAAGGTCAATGGAGTCAATATAGTCAATAGGGTCAATGGAGTCAATATGGTCAATAGAGTCAATAGGGTCAATGGAGTCAATATACTCAATAGGGTCAATGGAGTCAATATGGTAAATAGAGTCAATATAGTAAATAGAGTCAATATGGTCAATATGGTCAATAGAGTCAATATGGTAAATAGAGTCAATATGGTCAATAGAGTCAATAGGGTCAATGGAGTCATTAGAGTCAATATGGTCAATAGGGTCAATAGAGTTAATATGGTCAATATGGTCATTGTCAATGGAATCAATATGGTCAATATGGTCATAGAGTAAATATGGTCATTAGAGTCAATAGTGTCAAAGGAGACAATAGGGTCAATAGAGTCAATATGGTCAATAGAGTCAATAGAATCAATGGAGTCAATATGGTCAATAGAGTCAGTAAGGTCAATGGAGTCAATATAGTCAATAGGGTCAATGGAGTCAGTATGGTCAATAGAGTCAATGGAGTCAATATGGTCAATAGAGTCAATAGGGTCAATGGAGTCAATATACTCAATAGGGTCAATGGAGTCAATATGGTAAATAGAGTCAATATGGTCAATAGAGTTAATATGGTCAATATGGTCAAATTGCCAATGGAGTCAATAAATAGAGTCAATGGTGAATAGAGTCAATAGAGTCAATATAGTCAATAGGGTCAATGGAGTCAGTATGGTCAATAGAGTCAATAGAGTCAATAGGGTCAATGGAGTCAATATACTCAATAGGGTCAATGGAGTCAATATGGTAAATAGAGTCAATATAGTAAATAGAGTCAATATGGTCAATATGGTCAATAGAGTCAAAATGGTAAATAGAGTCAATATGGTCAATAGAGTCAATAGGGTCAATGGAGTCATTAGAGTCAATATGGTCAATAGGGTCAATAGAGTTAATATGGTCAATATGGTCATTGTCAATGGAATCAATATGGTCAATATGGTCATAGAGTAAATATGGTCATTAGAGTCAATAGTGTCAAAGGAGACAATAGGGTCAATAGAGTCAATATGGTCAATAGAGTCAATAGAATCAATGGAGTCAATATGGTCAATAGAGTCAGTAAGGTCAATGGAGTCAATATAGTCAATAGGGTCAATGGAGTCAGTATGGTCAATAGAGTCAATGGAGTCAATATGGTCAATAGAGTCAATAGGGTCAATGGAGTCAATATACTCAATAGGGTCAATGGAGTCAATATGGTAAATAGAGTCAATATGGTCAATAGAGTTAATATGGTCAATATGGTCAAATTGCCAATGGAGTCAATAAATAGAATCAATGGTGAATAGAGTCAATAGAGTCAATATAGTCAATAGGGGCAATTGAGTCAATATGGTCAATATGGTCAAGTTGTCAATGGAGTCAATATAATCAATATAGTCAATAGGGTCAATATGGTAAATAGAGTTAATATAGTCAATAGAGTCAATATGGTCAATAGAATCAATAGGGTCAATGGAGTCAATAGAGTCAATATGGTCACTAGGGTCAATAGAGTCAATAGAGTCAATATGGTCAATAGAGTCAATATGGTCAATAGAGTCAATATGGTCAATATGGTCAATAGAGTCAATAGGGTCAATAGAGTCAATAGGGTCAATATGGTCAATATGGTCAATAGAGTCTGTAAGGTCAATGGAGTCAATATAGTCAATAGGGTCAATGGAGTCACTATGGTCAATAGAGTCAATTGGGTCAGTAGAGTCAATAGAGTCAATAGAGTCAATGGATTCAATAGAGTCAATAGAGTCAATAAGGTCAATGGAGTCAATGTAGTCAATAGGGTCAATGGAGTCAATATGGTAAATAGAGTCAATATTGTCAATAGAGTCAATATTGTCAATAGAGTCAATATGGTCAATAGGGTCAATGGAGTCAATTGAGTCAATAGGGTCAATAGGGTCAATAGAGTCAATATGGTCAATATGGTCAATATGGTCATTGAGTCAATATGGTCAATAGAGTAAAATGGTCAATAGAGTCAATAGGGTCAATGGAGTCAATTGAGTCAATAGAGTCAATATGGTCAATATGGTCAATATGGTCAATATGGTCATTGAGTCAATATGGTCAATAGAGTAAAATGGTCAATAGAGTCAATAGGGTCAATAGAGTCAATAGGGTCAATAGAGTCAAAGGAGTCAATATGGTCAATAGAGTCAATAGGGTCAATAGCGTCAATAGGGTCAATATGGTCAATAGAGTCAATATGGTCAATAGAGTCAATGGAGTCAATATGGTCAATAGAGTCAATAGGGTCAATGGAGTCAATATACTCAATAGGGTCAATGGAGTCAATATGGTAAATAGAGTCAATATGGTCAATAGAGTTAATATGGTCAATATGGTCAAATTGCCAATGGAGTCAATAAATAGAGTCAATGGTGAATAGAGTCAATAGAGTCAATATAGTCAATAGGGTCAATGGAGTCAGTATGGTCAATAGAGTCAATAGAGTCAATAGGGTCAATGGAGTCAATATACTCAATAGGGTCAATGGAGTCAATATGGTAAATAGAGTCAATATAGTAAATAGAGTAAATATGGTCAATATGGTCAATAGAGTCAATATGGTAAATAGAGTCAATATGGTCAATAGAGTCAATAGGGTCAATGGAGTCATTAGAGTCAATATGGTCAATAGGGTCAATAGAGTTAATATGGTCAATATGGTCATTGTCAATGGAATCAATATGGTCAATATGGTCATAGAGTAAATATGGTCATTAGAGTCAATAGTGTCAAAGGAGACAATAGGGTCAGTAGAGTCAATATGGTCAATAGAGTCAATAGAATCAATGGAGTCAATATGGTCAATAGAGTCAGTAAGGTCAATGGAGTCAATATAGTCAATAGGGTCAATGGAGTCAGTATGGTCAATAGAGTCAATGGAGTCAATATGGTCAATAGAGTCAATAGGGTCAATGGAGTCAATATACTCAATAGGGTCAATGGAGTCAATATGGTAAATAGAGTCAATATGGTCAATAGAGTTAATATGGTCAATATGGTCAAATTGTCAATGGAGTCAATAAATAGAGTCAATGGTGAATAGAGTCAATAGAGTCAATATAGTCAATAGGGGCAATTGAGTCAATATGGTCAATATGGTCAAGTTGTCAATGGAGTCAATATGGTCAATATAGTCAATAGGGTCAATATGGTAAATAGAGTTAATATAGTCAATAGAGTCAATATGGTCAATAGAGTCAATATGGTCAAAAGAGTTAATATGGTCAATATGGTCAATATGGTCAATAGAGTCAATATGGTCAAAAGAGTTAATATGGTCAATATGGTCAAATTGTCAATGGAGTCAATAGAATCATTAGGGTCAATAGAGTCAAAGGAGTCAATATGGTCAATAGAGTCAATATGGTCAAAATAGTCAATATGGTCAATGGGATCAGTGGAGTCAATGGAGTCAATAGAGTCAATGGAGTCAATAGAGTAAATGGAGTCAAGAGTCAATATGGTCAATAGAGTCAATAAGGTCAATATGGTCAATAGAGTCAATATGGTCAATAGGGTCAATATGGTCAATGGAGTCAATAGAGTCAATATAGTCAATAGAGTCAATATGGTCAATAGAGTCAATAGAGTCAATAGAATCAATGGAGTCAATATGGTCAATAGAGTCAATATGGTCAATAGAGTCAATAGAGTCAATAGGGTCAATATGGTCAATAAAGTAAATATGGTCAATAGAGTCAATAGGGTCAATAGAGTCAATAGGGTCAATAGAGTCAAAGGAGTAAATATGGTCAATAGAGTCAATAGGGTCAATAGCGTCAATAGGGTCAATATGGTCAATAGAGTCAATATGGTCAATAGGGTCAATGGAGTCACTATGGTCAATAGAGTCAATTGGGTCAGTAGAGTCAATAGAGTCAATAGAGTCAATGGATTCAATATGGTAAATAGAGTCAATATTGTCAATAGAGTCAATATTGTCAATAGAGTCAATATGGTCAATAGGGTCAATGGAGTCAATTGAGTCAATAGGGTCAATAGGGTCAATAGAGTCAATATGGTCAATATGGTCAATAGAGTCAATAGGGTCAATGGAGTCAATATACTCAATAGGGTCAATGGAGTCAATATGGTAAATAGAGTCAATATGGTCAATAGAGTTAATATGGTCAATATGGTCAAATTGTCAATGGAGTCAATAAATAGAGTCAATGGTGAATAGAGTCAATAGAGTCAATATAGTCAATAGGGGCAATTGAGTCAATATGGTCAATATGGTCAAGTTGTCAATGGAGTCAATATGGTCAATATAGTCAATAGGGTCAATATGGTAAATAGAGTTAATATAGTCAATAGAGTCAATATGGTCAATAGAGTCAATATGGTCAAAAGAGTTAATATGGTCAATATGGTCAATATGGTCAATAGAGTCAATATGGTCAAAAGAGTTAATATGGTCAATATGGTCAAATTGTCAATGGAGTCAATAGAATCATTAGGGTCAATAGAGTCAAAGGAGTCAATATGGTCAATAGAGTCAATATGGTCAAAATAGTCAATATGGTCAATGGGATCAGTGGAGTCAATGGAGTCAATAGAGTCAATGGAGTCAATAGAGTAAATGGAGTCAAGAGTCAATATGGTCAATAGAGTCAATAAGGTCAATATGGTCAATAGAGTCAATATGGTCAATAGGGTCAATATGGTCAATGGAGTCAATAGAGTCAATATAGTCAATATAGTCAATAGAGTCAATAGAGTCAATAGAGTCAATAGAATCAATGGAGTCAATATGGTCAATAGAGTCAATATGGTCAATAGAGTCAATAGAGTCAATAGGGTCAATATGGTCAATAAAGTAAATATGGTCAATAGAGTCAATAGGGTCAATAGAGTCAATAGGGTCAATAGAGTCAAAGGAGTAAATATGGTCAATAGAGTCAATAGGGTCAATAGCGTCAATAGGGTCAATATGGTCAATAGAGTCAATATGGTCAATAGGGTCAATGGAGTCACTATGGTCAATAGAGTCAATTGGGTCAGTAGAGTCAATAGAGTCAATAGAGTCAATGGATTCAATATGGTAAATAGAGTCAATATTGTCAATAGAGTCAATATTGTCAATAGAGTCAATATGGTCAATAGGGTCAATGGAGTCAATTGAGTCAATAGAGTCAATATGGTCAATATGGTCAATATGGTCAATATGGTCATTGAGTCAATATGGTCAATAGAGTAAAATGGTCAATAGAGTCAATAGGGTCAATAGAGTCAATAGGGTCAATAGAGTCAAAGGAGTCAATATGGTCAATAGAGTCAATAGGGTCAATAGCGTCAATAGGGTCAATATGGTCAATAGAGTCAATATGGTCAATAGAGTCAATAGAGTCAATAGAGTCAATGGAATCAATATGGTCAATAGGGTCAATGGAGTCACTATGGTCAATAGAGTCAATCGGGTCAGTAGAGTCAATAGAGTCAATTGATTCAATAGAGTCAATATGGTCAATAGAGTCAATAAGGTCAATGTAGTCAATGTAGTCAATAGGGTCAATGGAGTCAATATGGTAAATAGAGTCAATATGGTAAATAGTCAATATGGTCAATATAGTCCATATGGTCAATAGGGTCAATGGAGTCAATATGGTCAATAGGGTCAATAGAGTCAATATGGTCAATATGGTCATTGAGTCAATATGGTCAATAGAGTAAATATGGTCAATAGAATCAATGGAGTCAATATGGTCAATAGAGTCAGTAAGGTCAATGGAGTCAATGTAGTCAATAGGGTCAATGGAGTCAATATGGTAAATAGAGTCAATATGGTCAATAGGGTCAATATGGTCAATAGGGTCAATGGAGTCAATATGGTCAATAGGGTCAATAGAGTCAATATGGTCAATATGGTCAATAGAGTCAATTGCGTCAATAGAGTGAATATAGTAAATCGAGTCAATATGATCAATATGGTCTATAGGGTCAATATGGTAAATAGAGTCAATATGGTCAATATTGTCAATAGAGTCAGTAGAGTCAATAGGGTCAGTAGAGTCAATATGGTCAATATTATCAATAGAGTCAATTAAGTCATTATGGTCAATAGAATCAATAGGGTCAATGGAGTCAATAGAGTCAATATAGTCAATAGAGTCAATATGGTCAATGGAGTCAATAGGGTCAATATTGTAAATAGAGTTAATATAGTCAATAGAGTCAATATGGTAATAGAATCAATAGGGTTAATAGAATCAATAGGGTCAATGGAGTCAATAGAGTCAATAGGGTCAATAGAGTCAATAGAGTCAATATGGACAATATGGTCAAGTTGTCAATAGAGTCAATATGGTCAATAGAGTAAATATGGTCAATAGAGTCAATATGGTTAATAGGGTCAATATAGTCAACATGGTCAATAGAATCAATAGGGTCAATATGGTAAATAGAGTTAATATAGTCAATAGAGTCAATATGGTCAATGGAATCAATAGGGTCAATTGAGTCAATAGAGTCAATATGGTCAATAGGGTCAATAGTCTCAATATGGTCAATAGAGTCATAATGGTCAATATGGTCAAATTGTCAATGGAAACAATAGAGTCAATAGAGTCAATATGGTCAAGTTGTCAATGGAGTCAATAGGGTCAATAGAGTTAGCAGTGTCAGTAGGGTCAATAGAGTCAATAGGGTCAATATGGTCAGAGTCAATTGAGTCAATAGGGTCAATAGGGTCAATGGAGTCAATATAGTCAATAGAGTCAATCGGGTCAGTAGAGTCAATAGAGTAAATGGATTCAATAGAGTCAATATGGTCAATAGGGTCAATATGGTCAATGGAGTCAATAGAGTCAAAATAGTCAATAGAGTCAATATGGTCAATAGAGTCAATAGAGTCAATAGAATCAATGGAGTCAATATGGTCAATAGAGTCAATATGGTCAATAGAGTCAATAGGGTCAATATGGTCAATAAAGTAAATATGGTCAATAGAGTCAATAGGGTCAATAGAGTCAATATGGTCAATAGAGTCAATAGGGTCAATAGCGTCAATAGGGTCAATATGGTCAATAGAGTCAATATGGTCAATAGAGTCAATAGAGTCAATAGAGTCAATGGAATCAATATGGTCAATAGAGTCAATAGGGTCAATATGGTCAATAAAGTAAATATGGTCAATAGAGTCAATAGGGTCAATAGAGTCAATAGGGTCAATAGAGTCAATATGGTCAATAAAGTAAATATGGTCAATAGAGTCAATAGGGTCAATATGGTCAATAAAGTAAATATGGTCAATAGAGTCAATAGGGTCAATAGAGTCAATAGGGTCAATAGAGTCAATATGGTCAATAGAGTCAATAGGGTCAATAGCGTCAATAGGGTCAATATGGTCAATAGAGTCAATATGGTCAATAGAGTCAATAGAGTCAATAGAGTCAATGGAATCAATATGGTCAATAGAGTCAATAGGGTCAATATGGTCAATAGAGTAAATATGGTCAATAGAGTCAATAGGGTCAATAGAGTCAATAGGGTCAATATGATCAAAATGGTCAATAGAGTCAGTAAGGTCAATGGAGTCAATATGGTCAATAGAGTCAGTAAGGTCAATGGAGTCAATATAGTCAATAGGGTCAATGGAGTCACTATGGTCAATAGAGTCAATCGGTTCAGTAGAGTCAATAGAGTAAATGGATTCAATAGAGTCAATATGGTCAATAGAGTCAATAAGGTCAATGGAGTCAATGTAGTCAATGGAGTCAATGTAGTCCATATGGTCAATGGAGTCAATAGAGTCAATATGGTCAATAGGGTCAATAGAGTCAATATGGTCAATATGGTCATTGAGTCAATATGGTCAATAGAGTAAATATGGTCAATAGAGTCAATGGAGTCAATATGGTCAATAGAGTCAGTAAGGTCAATGGAGTCAATATAGTCAATAGGGTCAATGGAGTCACTATGGTCAATAGAGTCAATGGGGTCAGTAGAGTCAATAGAGTCAATAGAGTCAATAGAGTCAATAAGGTCAATGGAGTCAATGTAGTCAATAGGGTCAATGGAGTCAATATGGTAAATAGAGTCAATATGGTAAATAGAGTCAATATGGTCAATAGAGTCAATATGGTCAATAGGGTCAATAGAGTCAATATGGTCAATAGGGTCAATAGAGACAATATGGTCAATATGGTCATTGTCAATGGAATCAATAGAGTCAATATGGTCAATAGAGTAAATATGGTCAATAGAGTCAATAGAGTCAATAGGGTCAATAGAGTCAATAGGGTCAATAGAGTCAATAGGGTCAATAGAGTCAATAGGGTCAATAGAGTCAATAGGGTCAATGGAGTCAATAGGGTCAATAGGGTCAATAGAGTCAATTGCGTCAATAGAGTGAATATAGTAAATCGAGTCAATATGATCAATATGGTCTATAGGGTCAATATGGTAAATATAGTCAATATGGTCAATATTGTCAATAGAGTCAATAGAGTCAATAGAATCAATAGAGTCAATATGGTCAATAGAGTCAATAGGGTCAATATGGTCAATAAAGTAAATATGGTCAATAGAGTCAATAGGGTCAATAGGGTCAATAGAGTCAAAGGAGTCAATATGGTCAATAGAGTCAATAGGGTCAATAGCGTCAATAGGGTCAATATGGTCAATAGAGTCAATATGGTCAATAGAGTCAATAGAGTCAATAGAGTCAATGGAATCAATATGGTCAATAGAGTCAATAGGGTCAATATGGTCAATAGAGTAAATATGGTCAATAGAGTCAATAGGGTCAATAGAGTCAATAGGGTCAATATGGTCAAAATGGTCAATAGAGTCAATATGGTCAATGGAGTCAATATGGTCAATAGAGTCAGTAAGGTCAATGGAGTCAATATAGTCAATAGGGTCAATGGAGTCACTATGGTCAATAGAGTCAATCGGTTCAGTAGAGTCAATAGAGTAAATGGATTCAATAGAGTCAATATGGTAAATAGAGTCAATAAGGTCAATGGAGTCAATGGAGTCAATGGAGTCAATGTAGTCAATAGGGTCAATGGAGTCAATATGGTAAATAGTCAATATGGTCAATATAGTCCATATGGTCAATAGGGTCAATGGAGTCAATAGAGTCAATATGGTCAATAGGGTCAATAGAGTCAATATGGTCAATATGGTCATTGAGTCAATATGGTCAATAGAGTAAATATGGTCAATAGAATCAATGGAGTCAATATGGTCAATAGAGTCAGTAAGGTCAATGGAGTCAATATAGTCAATAGGGTCAATGGAGTCACTATGGTCAATAGAGTCAATGGGGTCAGTAGAGTCAATAGAGTCAATAGAGTCAATGGATTCAATAGAGTCAATAGAGTCAATAAGGTCAATGGAGTCAATGGAGTCAATATGGTAAATAGAGTCAATATGGTAAATAGAGTCAATATGGTCAATAGAGTCAATATGGTCAATAGGGTCAATAGAGTCAATATGGTCAATAGGGTCAATAGAGTCAATATAGTCAATATGGTCATTGTCAATGGAATCAATAGAGTCAATATGGTCAATAGAGTAAATATGGTCAATAGAGTCAATAGAGTCAATAGAGTCAATAGGGTCAATAGAGTCAATAGGGTCAATAGAGTCAATAGGGTCAATAGAGTCAATAGGGTCAATGGAGTCAATAGGGTCAATAGAGTCAATTGCGTCAATAGAGTGAATATAGTAAATCGAGTCAATATGATCAATATGGTCTATAGGGTCAATATGGTAAATATAGTCAATATGGTCAATATTGTCAATAGAGTCAATAGGGTCAGTAGAGTCAATAGGGTCAGTAGAGTCAATAGGTTCAGTAGAGTCAATATGGTCAATAGAGTCAATATGGTCAATAGAGTCAATGGAGTCAATAGAGTCAATATTGTCAATAGGGTCAATATGGTCAATATGGTCATTGTCAATGGAATCAATAGAGTCAATATGGTCAATAGAGTAAATATGGTCAATAGAGTCAATGGAGTCAATATGGTCAATATAGTCAATATGGTCAATAGAGTCAATAGAGTCAATAGAGTCAATAGAGTCAATAGAGTCAGTAAGGTCAATGGAGTCAATATAGTCAATAGGGTCAATGGAGTCAGTATGGTCAATAGAGTCAATGGAGTCATTATGGTCAATAGAGTCAATATGGTCAATAGAGTCAATATGGTCAATAGAGTCAATAGAGTCAATATGGTCAAAAGAGTTAATATGGTCAATATGGTCAAATTGTCAATGGAGTCAATAGAATCATTAGGGTCAATAGAGTCAAAGGAGTCAATATGGTCAATAGAGTCAATATGGTCAAAAGAGTCAATATGGTCAATAGAGTCAATGGGGTCAGTAGAGTCAATGGAGTCAATGGATTCAATAGAGTAAATGGAGTCAAGAGTCAATATGGTCAATAGAGTCAATAAGGTCAATGGAGTCAATAAGGTCAATGGAGTCAATATGGTAAATCGAGTCAATATGGTCAATAGAGTCAATAGGGTCAATATGGTCAATGGAGTCAATAGAGTCAATATAGTCAATATGGTCAATAGAGTCAATAGAGTCAATAGAATCAATGGAGTCAATATGGTCAATAGAGTCAATATGGTCAATAGAGTCAATAGAGTCAATAGGGTCAATATGGTCAATAGAGTAAATATGGTCAATAGAGTCAATAGGGTCAATAGAGTCAATAGGGTCAATAGAGTCAAAGGAGTCAATAGAGTCAATGGAATCAATATGGTCAATAGGGTCAATATAGTCAATGGAGTCAATATAGTCAATAGGGTCAATGGAGTCAATATGGTCAATAGAGTCAATCGGGTCAGTAGAGTCAATAGAGTAAATGGATTCAATAGAGTCAATATGGTAAATAGAGTCAATATGGTAAATAGAGTCAATATGGTCAATAGAGTCAATAAGGTCAATGGAGTCAATGTAGTCAATAGGGTCAATGGAGTCAATATGGTAAATAGAGTGAATATGGTAAATAGTCAATATGGTCCATATGGTCAATAGGGTCAATGGAGTCAATAGAGTCAATATGGTCAATAGGGTCAATAGAGTCAATATGGTCAATATGGTCATTGAGTCAATATGGTCAATAGAGTAAATAAGGTCAATAGAATCAATGGAGTCAATATGGTCAATAGAGTCAGTAAGGTCAATGGAGTCAATATAGTCAATAGGGTCAATGGAGTCACTATGGTCAATAGAGTCAATGGGGTCAGTAGAGTCAATAGAGTAAATGGATTCAATAGAGTCAATAAGGTCAATGGAGTCAATGTAGTCAATAGGGTCAATGGAGTCAATATGGTAAATAGAGTCAATATGGTAAATAGAGTCAATATGGTCAATAGAGTCAATATGGTCAATAGGGTCAATGGAGTCAATTGAGTCAATATGGTCAATAGGGTCAATAGGGTCAATAGAGTCAATATGGTCAATATGGTCATTGAGTCAATATGGTCAATAGAGTCAATAGGGTCAATAGAGTCAATATGGTCAATAGAGTCAATTGCGTCAATAGAGTGAATATAGTAAATTGAGTCAATATGATCAATATGGTCTATAGGGTCAATATGGTAAATAGAGTCAATATGGTCAATATTGTCAATAGAGTCAATAGAGTCAATAGGGTCAGTAGAGTCAATATGGTAAATAGAGTCAATATGGTAAATAGAGTCAATATGGTCAATAGGGTCAATGGAGTCAATAGAGTCAATATGGTCAATAGAGTCAATATGGTCAATAGGGTCAATAGAGTCATTATGGTCAATAGAATCAATAGGGTCAATGGAGTCAATAGAGTCAATATAGTCAATAGAGTCAATATGGTCAATGGAGTCAATATGGTCAATAGGGTCAATATTGTAAATAGAGTTAATATAGTCAATAGAGTCAATATGGTTAATAGAATCAATAGGGTTAATAGAATCAATAGGGTCAATGGAGTCAATAGAGTCAATAGGGTCAGTAGAGTCAATATAGTCAATATGGTCAATATGGTCAATTAAGTCAATAGGGTCAATAGGGTCAATAGAGTCAAAGGAGTCAATAGAGTCAATAGAGTCAATATATTCAATATGGTCAAGTTGTCAATGGAGTCATTATGGTCAATAGAGTAAATAGTGAAGAGTCAATATAGTCAATATAGTCAATATGGTCAAGTTGTCAATGGAGTCAATATGGTAAATAGAGTTAATATAGTCAATAGAGTCAATATGGTCAATAGAATCAATAGGGTCAATGGAGTCAATAGAGTCAATATGTTCAATAGGGTCAATAGAGTCAATAGAGTCAATAGGGTCAATAGAGTCAAAGGGGTCAGTAGAGACAATATTGTCAATATGGTCAATAGAGTCAAAGGAGTCAATAGGGTCAATAGTCAAAGGAGTCACTATGGTCAATAGAGTCAATATGGTCAATAGAGTCAAAGGGTCAGTAGAATCAATGGACACACACTGGTGTTACACTAAAGTACACACACTGTTGTTACACTAAAGTACAAACACTGGTGTTACACTAAAGTTCACACACAGACACACACTGGTGTTACACTAAAGTACACACACTGGTGTTACACTAAAGTACACACACAGACACACACTGGTGTTACACTAAAGTACACACACTGTTTTTACACTAAAGTACACACACTGGTGTTACACTAAAGTACACACACTGGTGTTACATTAAAGTACACACACTGGTGTTACACTAAAGTACACACACTGGTGTTACACTAAAGTACACACACTGGTGTTACACTAATGTACACACACTGGTGTTACACTAAAGTACACACACTGGTGTTACACTAATGTACACACACTGGTGTTACACTAAAGTACACACACTGTGTTGCTAAGCAGCAATGCGTCTTTGTTATTGAAGACTTGATCCTCAGAGAGAGAGAGAGACAGACAGACAGACAGACAGACAGACAGACAGACAGACAGACAGACAGACAGACAGACAGACAGACAGACAGACAGACAGACAGACAGACAGACAGACAGACAGACAGACAGACCGACCGACCGACCGACCGACCATCCAAACGACCAACCGACCGACCGACCGACCGACCGACCGACCGACCGACAGACCGACCGACCGACAGACACCGACCGACTGACCGACCGACCGACCGGATTTTTAAGACAATTGAGACATGGATTGTGTATGTGTGCCATTCAGAGTGTGAATGGACAAGACAAAATATTTAAGTGCCTTTGAACGGGATATGGTAGTAGATGCCAGGCTCACCGGTTTGTGTCAAGAACTGCAACGCTGCTGGGTTTTTCACACTCAACAGTTTCCTGTGTGTATCAAGAATGGTCCACCACCCAAAGGACATGCAGTCAACTTGACACATTTGTGGGAAGCATTGGAGTCAACATGGGCCAGCATCCCTGTGGAACGCTTCCGACACCTTGTAGAGTCCATACCCCCAATTAATTCAGGCTGTTCTGAGGGGGGTTGAATCTCCAAAAACAAACACTTAATATAAACTTGTCAACAAACCAGCCAGCTGCAAAAAAAGTACTGAAATGTCATGGTCATTGGTTACAAACTGTATAACATTAGTATAACATTAGCTAATTAATTTACTATATAAGCTAATACACCATGATGATGTAGATTATAACATATTTTGTCTGTGTCCCAAATGACAGCCTATTCTCTACATAGTGCACTCCTGTTGCTCAAAGCTTTATGGGCCCTGGTCAAAGAAGCACATTATATAGGGTGCCATTTCTGACGCAGCCTCAGTCTCCCCTAGCTGAACTACTGAATGTTTATGATAGATAGTAACAACGGTCGGTCGGTCGGTCGGTCGGTCGGTCACACATACACAATCCATGTCTCAATTGTCTTAAAAATCCTTCTTTAACCTGTCTCCAACAAGTGACATCAATAAGGGATCATATCTGTCACCTGGATTCATCTGGTCAGTCTATGTCATGGAAAGAGAAGGTGTTCTTAATGTTTTGTAGACTCAGTGTGTATTATAAACAGGGCATCATGATGTCAAACTCAATTTTTGCCATAGTTATAGGACATATAGGCCTATGTGTAAACCAGCCGAGGTAATAGAGCAACAACCCTGGAATATAAACAAAATGTGTGCTGGTGGAGAGGGGGTTAGTTTTACAGGTTTACTCGCTCTGGATTGTCAGTACTGCATGTCTTCTTTGTTATCATGTGCCATGGCTGTGTCAGGGTTAATGGCTGCCCTGGCTGTGTCAGGGTTGATGGCTGCCCTGGCTGTGTCAGCGTAGATGGCTGCCCTGGCTGTGTCAGGGTTGATGGCTGCCCTGGCTGTGTCAGGGTCAATGGCTGTGTCAGGGTCGATGGCTGCCCTGGCTGTGTCAGGGTCGATGGCTGCCAAAGCTGTGTCAGGGTTGATAGCTGCCCTGGCTGCGTAGGGTCGATGGCTGTGTCAGGGTTGATGGCTGCCCTGGCTGTGTCAGGGTTGATGGCTGCCAAAGCTGTGTCAGGGTTGATGGCTGCCATGGCTGTGTCAGGGTCGATGGCTGCCCTGGCTGTGTCAGGGTCGATGGCTGTGTCAGGGTCGATGGCTGCCCTGGCTGTGTCAGGGTCGATGGCTGCCAAAGCTGTGTCAGGGTAGATGGCTGCCCTGGCTGTGTCAGGGTAGATGGCTGCCCTGGCTGTGTCAGGGTCGATGGCTGCCAAAGCTGTGTCAGGGTTGATGGCTGCCCTGGCTGCGTCAGGGTCGATGGCTGTGTCAGGGTTGATGGCTGCCCCGGCTGTGTCAGGGTAGATGACTGCCAAAGCTGTGTCAGGGTTGATAGCAGCCCTGGCTGTGTCAGGGTTGATGGCTGCCCTGGCTGTGTCAGGGTTGATGGCTGCCCTGGCTGTGTCAGGGTAGATGGCTGCCCTGGCTGTGTCAGGGTAGATGGCTGCCCTGGCTGTGTCAGGGTCGATGGCTGTGTCAGGGTCGATGGCTGCCCTGGCTGTGTCAGGGTCGATGGCTGCCAAAGCTGTGTCAGGGTTGATGGCTGCCCTGGCTGCGTCAGGGTCGATGGCTGTGTCAGGGTTGATGGCTGCCCTGGCTGTGTCAGGGTCGATGGCTGCCAAAGCTGTGTCAGGGTTGATGGCTGCCATGGCTGTGTCAGGGTCGATGGCTGCCCTGGCTGTGTCAGGGTCGATGGCTGTGTCAGGGTCGATGGCTGCCCTGGCTGTGTCAGGGTCGATGTCTGTGTCAGGGTAGACGGTAAGGTCTACACCTGTTGTATTCGACACATGTGACAAATAACATTTGATTTGAAGTTTTGATTCATTTTGTGCTTATTCCTATACTGGTCCCCCGTGGGAATCGAACCCTGGCCTTGCAAGAGCCATGCTCTACCCAACTGAGTCGCACGGGATCGGTGCGTCATGAGTCAGGGAGATGGTCTCATGGTCTTAGTGAAAACAGACCAGCTATGGGGGGGGAGGTTTTAGTGGGTGGAATATTAGGTGTTTGGAGGTTTACACAGTTGCAGCTACAGTATGCTTAACAGTGCAAATATTGTGGTACAGCTACATGGACATTTAATCATCATGGTGCTTTTTGATGGTAAGTTGACAAACATTGGTTGTGGTAAGTATAATTGAAACTTAGGTATCATCATGGTAAGTGGGGAAATAAGTATAGCCAGTTACAATTGTAATGGCTTAGCAGATCATAAAAAAAGAAGATCAATTTTTACCTGGCTCAAAGAGAAATAATATAATATCTATTGTTTACAGGAAACTCACTCTACAAATATAGATAAGGTCGGGTGGAAAAAGGACTGGGAGGGAGAAATATACACTGCTCAAAAAATAAAGGGAACACTAAAATAACACATCCTAGATCCGAATGAATGAAATAATCTTCTTAAATACTTTTTTCTTTACATAGTTGAATGTGCTGACAACAAAATCACACAAAAATTATCAATGGAAATCAAATTTATCAACCCATGGAGGTCTGGATTTGGAGTCACCCTCAAAATTAAAGTGGAAAACCACACTACAGGCTGATCCAACTTTGATGTAATGTCCTTAAAACAAGTCAAAATGAGGTTCAGTAGTGTGTGTGGCCTCCACGTGCCTGTATGACCTCCCTACAACGCCTGGGCATGCTCCTGATGAGGTGGCGGATGGTCTCCTGAGGGATCTCCTCCCAGACCTGGACTAAAGCATCCGCCAACTCCTGGACAGTCTGTGCTGCAACGTGGCGTTGGTGGATGGAGCGAGACATGATGTCCCAGATGTGCTCAATTGGATTCAGGTCTGGGGAACGGGCGGGCCAGTCCATAGCATCAATGCCTTCCTCTTGTAAAGAACAGCGCCGGAGAAGATGGCTGCCGTTTTACAGCCCTCTAACCAATTGTACTATTATGTGTGTTTTTCCGCGTTATTTGTAATTTATTTTGTACATAATGTTTCTGCCATCGTCTCTTATAACCAAAAAGAGCTTCTGGATATCAGGACAGCGATTACTCACCTCGTATTGGACGAAGATTTTTTCTTCAACGAGTTGGCCGCGAAGGATATCCTACAGACACCCGACAAGGCCCAAATCCCTGTCATTCGCATGAGGAAGAGACGGAGATATCGTGGACGTAGGTCGGGATGCCTTGTAAGGATCCGACGGCGAGCGAGTAAACTGCCGCTCCGATCAATCCTATTAGCCAATCTTCAATCATTGGAGAACAAATTGGATGACCTAAGATTACGGTTATCCTACCAACGGGACATTAAAAACTGTAATATATTATGTTTCACCGAGTCGTGGCTGAACGACGACATGGATAACATACAGCTAGCGGGCTATACGCTACATCGGCAGGATAGAACGGCTGACTCCGGTAAGACAAGGGGTGGCGGTCTGTGTATATTTGTAAACAACAGCTGGTGCACGGAGTGCCAAGTCTAGGTCCAAAAGACTTCTCAACAGCTTCTACCCCCAAGCCATAAGACTCCTGAACAGCTAATCATGGCTACCCGGACTATTTGCACAATTATTTATGCATAGTCACTTTAACTCTGCCCACATGTACATATTACTTCAACTACCTCAACTAGCCGGTGCCCCCGCACATTGACTCTGCACCGGTACCCCCCTGTATATATAGCCTCCCTACTGTTATTTTATTTTACTTCTGCTCTTTTTTTCTCAACACTTTTTTTGTTGTTGTTTTATTAAAAATGATGTCCTAATGCACTGTTGGTTAAGGGCTGTAAGTAAGCATTTCACTGTAATGTCTGCACCTGTTGTATTCGGCGCATGTGGCCAATAAAATTTGATTTGATTTTATTTGATTGTAGGAACTGCTGACACACTCCAGCCACATGAGGTCTAGCATTGTCTTGCATTAGGAGGAACCCAGGGCCAACCGCACCAGCATATGGTCTCACAAGGGGTCTGAGGATCTCATCTCGGTACCTAATGGCAGTCAGGCTACCTCTGGCGAGCACATGGAGGGCTGTGCGGCCCCCCAAAGAAATGCCACCCCACACCATGACTGACCCACCGCCAAACCGGTCATGCTGGAGGATGTTGCAGGCAGCAGAACGTTCTCCACGGCGTCTCCAGACTCTGTCACGTCTGTCACATGTGCTCAGTGTGAACCTGCTTTCATCTGTGAAGAGCACAGGGCGCCAGTGGCGAATTTGCCAATCTTGGTGTTCTCTGGCAAATGCCAAACGTCCTGCACGGTGTTGGGCTGTAAGCACAACCCCCACCTGTGGACGTCGGGCCCTCATGCCACCCTCATGGAGTCTGTTTCTGACCGTCTGAGCAGACACATGCACATTTGTGGCCTGCTGGAGGTCATTTTGCAGGGCTCTGGCAGTGCTCCTCCTGCTCCTCCTTGCACAAAGGTGGAGGTAGCAGTCCTGCTGCTGGGTTGTTGCCCTCCTACGGCCTCCTCCACGTCTCCTGATGTACTGGCCTGTCTCCTGGTAGCGCCTCCATGCTCTGGACACTACGCTGACAGACACAGCAAACCTTCTTGCCACAGCTCGCATTGATGTGCCATCCTGGATGAGCTGCACTACCTGAGCCACTTGTGTGGGTTGTAGACTCCGTCTCATGCTACCACTAGAGTGAAAGCACCGCCAGCATTCAAAAGTGACCAAAACATCAGCCAGGAAGCATAGGAACTGAGAAGTGGTCTGTGGTCACCACCTGCAAAACCAGTCCTTTATTGGGGGTGTCTTGCTAATTGCCTATAATTTCCACCTGTTGTCTATTCCATTTGCACAACAGCATGTGAAATTTATTGTGAATCAGTGTTGCTTCCTAAGTGGACAGTTTGATTTCACAGAAGTGTGATTGACTTGGAGTTACATTGTGTTGTTTAAGTGTACCCTTAATTTTTTTGAGCAGTGTATTTTTGTCATGAGGAAAGAAACTCAAAAAGGGTGATTATATTAATTAACAAAAACATTAATCAGATTGTGCAAACTGGGCAAACAGATCCTCAAGGAAAATTGATCCTTTTAAATATGCTATTGTACCAAAAACCGATCTGGTTAATTAATCTACATGGGCCAAATAATGATGATCCACACTATAATAATCTATTGAGCTCAAAAGTAACAAATTAATCAATTATTATGGTGGGAGATTAAAATACGGTTTTAAGTACCTCAATGGATCGTAAAGGAAATCACACTACAAACTATCACCCTCATGCACTTAAGGAGATCATGAATATCATGGATACATTAGAACTAGTGGAGACATGGAGGCTTAAATATCCTGACCTAGTGAGATATACATGGAGGAGGCTCAATCAAGCTAGTCATCTTGACTACTTCTTGATCTCATTCTTGCTGGGATCAAAAGTATAAAAAGTATTCATAGGAGACAGAATGCGATCGGACCATCATCTAATTGGCCTCTTACAGAATTTCCACGTGGAAAGGGATATTGGAAATTTAATCAAAGTCTACTGGAGGACACTTTGTTCTTAACTAAGACAAAATAATTCATAATTGACTTTATTCTGCACAACATAGGAACAGCAGATCCCCTTATTGTATCCAATACTTTCAAGTGTTGGTCCCATGTTTCATGAGCTGAAATAAAATATTCCAGAAATGTTCCATACGCACAAAAGGCTTATTTCTCTTAAATGTTGTGCACAAATTTGTTTACATCCCTGTTAGTGAGCATTTCTCCTTTGCCAAGATAATCAATCCACATGACAGGTGTGGCATATCAGGAAGCTGATTAAACAGCATGATCATTACACAGGTACACCTTGTTCTGGGGACAATAAAAGGCCACTCTAAAATGTGCAGTTTTATCACAAAACACAATGCCACAGATGTCTCAAGTTTTGAGGGAGCGTGCAATTGGCATGCTGACTCAGGAATGTCCACCAGAGGTGTTGCCAGAGAATTGAATGTTCATTTCTCTACCACAAGAGAATTTGGCAGTACGTCCAACCGGCACACAACCACCGACCACGTATAACCACACCAGCCCAGGACCTCCACATCTGACTTTTTCACCTGCAGGATCATCTGAGACCAGCCACCCAGACAGCTGATGAAACTGAGGAGTATTTCTGTCTGTAATAAAGCCTTTTGTGGGGAAAAACTCATTCTGATTGGCTGGGCCTGGCTCCCCAGTGGGTGGGCCTGGCTCCTAAGTGGGTGGGCCTATGCCCTCCCAGGCCCACCCATGGCTGCGCCCCTGCCCAGTCATGTAATGAATTCATTTCAATTGACTGATTTCCTTATATGAACTGTGTAACTCAGTAAAATCGTTGAACCTGTTGCATGTTGCGTTTATGTTTTTGTTCAGTATACTTTTAGAGGCCATTCAATACAATACTCATCATTAAAACAAAAGCAGTTTAGGTCAAAAGAGATTAGACTAGTAAAGGAAATAGAGGAAATAACAGTGCAGGTAGATGGTAATGGAAACTGTACTATAGAGGCACATAGTAGATATTATAGGTTAGAGGAAAAACAAAAATAATTGAAGGAACGTATTCAAGAACGATCAAGTGCAATTTGTTACAAAAATAAAGCCAATTGGATGGAAAATTGTGAAAAATGCAAAACATTTTTCTTGAATCTTCAACATAGAAATGCTACCAAAAATAATTGACCGAAACTCGTTACAAATGACGGAGTCATCCATGATTTACCAAATTATATTTTGAAAGAGGAAGCAAAGTATTTTAAGCATATTTTTTATTTTCAGTCTCCTCCACCTCCAGTGAATGATGTTAACTGTAAGGATTTCTTTCCTCATAATAATAATGTAAAATTAACAAATGTACAGAAAGACCTGTGTGAAGGCCAATTTACAGAGGAGGAACTTCTTGAGGCAATTCAATCTTTTCAGTCTAGAAAAAAACACCAGGGCTTGATGGTATACCAGTAGAGATATATTAGACCTTTTTCGATTTACTCAAAGATCCATTATTAGCAGGTTTTAACTACTCCTATAAAAATGGTAGACTTTCAGGTACTATACAAGGTCTGATTTCATTACTACTGAAACAGGACCCAGGTGGTAAGTATAAAGATTCAGTCCATTTAAAAAACTGGAGGCCTATTACACTTCAATGTTGTGATGCAAAAATCCTGGCGAAATGCATAGCACATAGAATTAAAAAGGTTTTACCAGATATTATTCATTCTAATCAGACAGGTTTTTTACATGGACGATACATTGGAGATAATATACAACAATTACTTGAAACAATTTAACATTATGAAACATCAAAGAATGTATCAAACCAGTTGCCGTGATACGTTTTTTGTTGTTCTGCACTCTCCTCAAACAATAGCATGGTATTTTTTCACTGTAATAGCTACTGTAAATTGGGCAGTGCAGTTACACTACCATTCAAAAGTTTGGGGTCCTTGTTTTCGAAAGAAAGCTATTTTGTTGTCCATTAAAATAACATCAAATTGATCAGAAATACAGTGTAGACATTGTTAATGTTGTAAATGGCTATTGTAGCTGGAAACGGCTGATTTTTAATGGAATATCTACATAGGCGTACAGAGGCCCATTATCAGCAACCATCAGTCCTGTGTTCCAAATGGCACGTTGTGTTTGCTAATCCAAGTTTATCATTTTAAAAGGCTAATTGATCATTAGAAAACCCTTTTGCAATTCTGTTAGCACAGCTGAAAACTGTTGTGCTGATTAAAGAAGCAATAAAACTGGCCTCCTTGAGACTAGTTAAGTATCTGGAGCATCAGCAATTGTGGGTTCGATTACAGGCTCAAAATGGCCAGAAACAAATAACTTTCTTCTGAAACTCGTCAGTCTATTCTTGTTCTGAGAAATGAAGGCTATTCCATGCGAGAAATTGCCAAGAATCTGAAGATCTCGTACAACGCTGTGTACTACTCCCTTCACAGAACAGTGCAAACTGGCTCTAACCAGAACAGAAAGAGGAGTGGGAGGCCCCAGTGCACAACTGAGCAACAGGACAAATACCTTAGAGTGTCTAGTTTGAGAAACAGACGCCTCACAGGTCCTCAACTGGCAGCTTCATTAAATAGTAACCGCAAAACACCAGTCTCAACGTCAACAGTGAAGAGGCGACTCCGGGATGCTGACCTTCTAGGCAGAGTTGCAAAGAAAAAGCCATATCTCAGACTGGCCAATAAAAATCATCTTAATCTTTTATTTTTATTGGCTTTTATTTTTCTTATTTTCCGAAGAGAGAAAAACAAAACAAAAAAACAAAGAGTGGGTGTTCCTAATGTTTTGTACACTCAGAAAACTCATCATTATTATCATCACCATCAATCAAATTTATTTAAATCAGCAGATATCACAAAGTGCTTATACAGAAACCCAGCCTAAATCCCAAAACAGCAAGCAATGCAGAAGTAGAAGCACTGTGGCTAGAAAAAACTCCCCAGATAGGCAGAAACCTCGGAAGAAACCTAGAGAGGAACCAAGCTCTGAGGGGTGACCAGTCCTCTTCTGGCTCTGCCAGGTGAAGATTATAAGAGTACATGGCCATTAAGGCCAGATCGTAGTAGTGCACTATATAGGTTTTAGGGTGCCATTTGGGACGCACCCTGTAACTCTGAGAGCCCTACATATGGGTGTTGTGGTAGATTACAGACGCAAAGACAACGTGTGTCCTCTGTGTCCGACAGACACAACATGGAGGACAGACAGATTTGTTTGTGCAAGTCGACCCAGGATACCCAGAGTGCTGTTTACCCAGAGTGCTGGCGGTCCCTATAACCTAACCATTTAATTAGGAGGATGAAACAATGGTCTTGTTCAACATTGCAGGCGACTGCAGACTGACTGATCTACAAATCATCTTGTATCATCAATAACTATTCTGGAGTTATAGTGACTATTTGTAGATCAGTCAGTCATCACAATTTTCCCAAAATGCGTTTGATGCACTTGAACACATTCAATATCTGAACCTGTATCAGAGGCTAGGGGATACATTTACACCACCCAGTGGTAACATCCATGTAGAGAGAGAGCGGAAGACTGGAGAGGAGATGGGTTCAGTCTGGATTGGAAGTGCTTCTGTTAGTGTTATTGTTGCTGGCAAAACTGAAACTACGGAGTGTCTCAGGTTGTTCCAGTTATTAAACAGTTTATCAAACATCCATAAACATGGATTAAAATCGATTTAATATCCCAGTATCTGAAGACTGTTGGACAGCATCTGCTTGTTAAAGGTTGTACTGAAAACCTGGACCGGAGTATACATTTGAGAGAATACAGCGTACTGTTTAGTTCTTTTGTAACACTGGTTCCATATGGTTGGTAGTTAGCTAGTACCTCTGCTTGTTGAGGCAATGGTTTGCCCAGAGAGTGGCTCAAGGTATTTCTACATGCCTTTACCAGTGTTCTGATCGGGAGGGTGAGTGGCTTTAGGCCATATTTTGTTTCACAGTAGCAGGCAGCCTTGGCCTACCAGTAGCCTGTTTCCCAGGATAAATCCTGATTTTGGATTAAGTTCATTTTGATATTGGTTTCATTAGAGAACTTAATTTTTGTTAATTGTTTGTTTTTGTAGGCTAAGTCATTTAGCCTATTTTGCAGACATTATGAAATGTGCCTCTACCACCGGTACACATCGACCACTATTATGTTAATAAAACCAAAAATGTTTCACATTTATCCTTTGCCTCTGTCCTGCCTGCCCTAAGACATGTTTACCCCTTTCACAGGTAGGCTACATTTGAGGTAAATTTGTTTGAGAGTTTCAGTATAGTGTTTCAAGAACTCAGGCCTTAGGCCTATAAGGACAGCAGTAAAGGTCTACATAAAATGGCTAGTGTAGGCTTAGACTATGACCCCATTTGCTGGTTTCAACAGTAGGCCTAAGAGTGGGTTGGTTTCGTAATGGTTAGAAATGAAACATTGAGAATATCTCTCACCACATGCAACAACCCCCAAGAGGCAGGCGAAAGCTCTGCCAGGTGAGAAGAAACCAGCGCTAAACCTAAGGGAACTTAAGAGTCCAAGGAGTCTAAACCCAAAGCACCTCGCAAACCAGTGGCAAGGAAGCCCCAAGCTCCCCGAGCCCCCCAAGCTCCCCGAGCCCCCAAAGCTCCCTGAGCCCCCAAAGCTCCCCGAGCCCCCAAAGCTCCCAGAGACCCTAAAGCTCCCAGAGACCCTAAAGCTCCCAGAGCCCCTAAAGCTCCCCAAGCCCCCAAAGCTCCCAGAGCCCCTAAAGCTCATAGAGCCCCCAAAGCTCCCAGAGCCCCTAAAGCTCCCAGAGCCCCTAAAGCTCCCAGAGCCCCTAAAGCTCCCAGAGCCCCTAAAGCTCCCCAAGCCCCCAATGCTCCCAGAGCCCCTAAAGCTTCTAGAGCCCCCAAAGCTCCCAGAGCCCCTAAAGCTCCCAGAGTCCCCAAAGCTCCCAGAGCCCCTAAAGCTCCCAGAGTCCCCAAAGCTCCCAGAGCCCCTAAAGCTCCCAGAGCCCCCAAAGCCCCCAGAGCCCCTAAAGCTCCCCGAGCCCCCAAAGCTCCCAGAGCCCCTAAAACTTCTAGAGCCCCCAAAGCTCCCAAAGCCCCTAAAGCTCCCAGAGCCCCTAAAGCTCCCTGAGACCCCAAAGCTCCCAGAGCCCCTAAAGCTCCTAGAGACCATAATGCTCCCAGAGCCCCCAAAGCTCCCAGAGCCCCCAAAGATCCCAGAGCCCCCAAAGCTCCTAGAGACCCAAAAGCTCCTAGAGCAACAAAGGAAATGTGAAGCAGCAGGCTCGGTTAGAGGAAGAAGCTGGAGGAGCCAATCAGATTAACTCCATCTGTGATGCAACAGAGTCGTTAGAGGAAGAGGCTGGAGGAGCCAATCAGACTAACTCCATCTGTGATGCAACAGTCGTTAGAGGAAGAGGCTGGAAGAGCCAATCAGACTAACTCCATCTGTGATGTAGCGGAGTCACATCAGTCAGCCAGGGTCAAGGAGGAGGTAAGAGTCCTGAAAACACTGCACCTGTTTAGTAATCTGTTATTATTTTAGTAATGGTATTGTGTTGTGTATGGTATTCTGGCCTGCTGGTCCCCCTACCTCTGCGGAAGCACAGTTCCCGCTCAGCCCAGTCAAAACTGTTCACTGCTCTGGCACCCCAATGGTGGAACAAGCTCCATCACGACGTCAGGACAGCGGAGTCACTGACCACCTTCCGGAGACACTTGAAACCCTACCTCTTTAAGGAATACCTGGGATAGTATAAAAATAACCCTTGTGCAGCTGGTGTTGGAGGAGATCTGGTGAGGAACCTTTTACTAGGGAGATATACCAGTTTATTAGACTGGAATATAATATTTAACTTGTTTTACTACTACACCATAAGTAAAATGTCTGCATAAATAACATATAGCATGAGCTAGACTGGTTTACAATCAGTCAGTGCTGTGACAGTACATAACCACTAGATGGAGCCATCAGACAAGCTTTGTATTCTTATGTTGGTTGGCGGTTGTATGTGTGTGTGTGTGTGTGTGTGTGTGTGTGTGTGTGTGTGTCTGTGTGTGTGTGTGTGTGTGTGTGTGTGTGTGTGTGTGTGTGTGTGTGTGTGAGCATCAATGCATGTTTTTCACTCATGTTTGCATCTGTGTGATTATACCCATCTATCAGCCAAACTGTGAAGAAGGAGGGTCCTGACTGCTGACCTGGAGCAGGCTCTGAGGATCTAAAGGAGGGGGTCCTGACTGCTGACCTGGAGCAGGCTCTGAGGAACTAAAGGAGGGGGTCCTGACTGCTGACCTGGAGCAGGCTCTGAGGAACTAAAGGAGGGGGTCCTGACTGCTGACCTGGAGCAGGCTCTGAGGAACTAAAGGAGGGGGTCCTGACTGCTGACCTGGAGCAGGCTCTGAGGAACTAAAGGAGGGGGTCCTGACTGCTGACCTGGAGCAGGCTCTGAGGAACTAAAGGAGGGGATCCTGACTGCTGACTTGGAGCAGGCTCTGAGGAACTAAAGGAGGGGGTCCAGACTGCTGACCTGGAGCAGGCTCTGAGGAACTAAAGGAGGGGATCCTGACTGCTGACCTGGAGCAGGCTCTGAGGAACTAAAGGAGGGGTCCTGACTGCTGACCTAGAGCAGGCTCTGAGGAACTAAAGGAGGGGGTCCTGACTGCTGACCTGGAGCAGGCTCTGAGGAACAAAGGGAGGGGGTCCTGACTGCTGACCTGGAGCAGGCTCTGAGGAACTAAAGGAGGGGTCCTGACTGCTGACCTGGAGCAGGCTCTGAGGAACTAAAGGAGGGGGTCCTGACTGCTGACCTGGAGCAGTCTCGGAGGAACAAAAGGAGGGGGTCCTGACTGCTGACCTGGAGCAGGCTCTGAGGAACTAAAGGAGGGGGTCCTGACTGCTGACCTGGAGCAGGCTCTGAGGAACTAAAGGAGGGGGTCCTGACCGCTGACCTGGAGCAGACTCTGAGGAACTAAAGGAGGGGTTCCTGACTGCTGATCTGGAGCAGGCTCTGAGGACCTAAAGGAGGGGGTCCTGACTGCTGACTTGGAACAGGCTCTGAGGAACTAAAGGAGGGGGTCCTGACTGCTGACCTGGAGCAGACTCTGAGGAACTAAAGGAGGGGGTCCTGACTGCTGACCTGGAGCAGGCTCTGAGGAACTAAAGGAGGTAGTCCTGACCGCTGACCTGGAGCAGACTCTGAGGAACTAAAGGAGGGGGTCCTGACTGCTGACCTGGAGCAGGCTCTGAGGAACTAAAGGAGGGGGTCCTGACTGCTGATCTGGAGTAGGCTCTGAGGAACTAAAGGAGGGGGTCCTGACTGCTGACCTGGAGCAGGCTCTGAGGAACTGGACCACCTGGCGAGTGAAAGAGGTCTACTTAGTAGTGCTGAGCAATTAACCGAAATGTCCGTTATTTTTTGTTTTTTATACAACTAATTGACAGACCTCAGTTCAATTGTTTTAATTCCATTTGTATTTGTAAATGTTTGAGCTCAATGCACAGTTTCTGTAGAGATTAATCAGATTAAGCCTACACTGTGCGATGTAGTAAGGAGTTGTAGTTTCCAACAGGCCAATATTCTACACAGTTTAGCGCAGAAAATGTGGAAATTACTACTATGACCATAGTCCATTGCGTGCCCGCCTACTTGTCCGGTCTGTGTGGAGCACTGAGCTGTAATAAGAACTTGTGAAGTAGACACAGAGACTGAGAGAAGACAGAACGAGCTATCAAGAGGGATAGATAGCAGTTGCTTCTCGAGGCATCTCTATCTGAAAATACATGATCTAAGTGACTGATAGTTGGTATTCAGCAGTCATAAAAATATGCCTTATTTACTTTGAGGAACTACTAAAATAGTGATTTAGTCAGACAGCATAGGCAGCAGCTCTATAGAGATGAGATGATGACTTGGAATGAAATTGTCACGCCTGTCTGTGAGATGCGGTAAACGAAGTCAGGCGCAGGACACAGAACTCTCGGATACGTACTTTTAATACGAAAAGGATCCAAAAGGACACAGAAAATAACTCCACGCAGGGAGGAAATAACCTGCTCACAAAATAGACAACCGTGAAGGGGAAAACAATCACACACAAAGTACAGATGAGAGACAGGGGTAATTATAAGGGAAACAATTAACATAATGACGAACAGGTGTAAACAATACAGACAAAACTAAACAAACACCGATAACATCAAACGGCAGTAGCTAGTACTCCGGGGACGACGAACGCCGAAGCCTGCCCGAGCAAGGAGGAGGAGCAGCCTCGGCAGAATCCGTGACAGTACCCCCCCTTGATGCGCGGCTCCAGCCGTGCGCCGACCCCGGCCTCGGGGACGGCCAGGAGGACGCGGAGCAGGGCGAGTTGGGTGACTCCGGTGGAACTCTGTCAACAGGGAGGGATCTAGGATGTCCCTCCTAGGGACCCAGCACCGTTCCTCCGGACCGTACCCCTCCTACTCCACGAGATACTGCAGACCCCCCATCCGACGCCTCGAATCCACGATGGAACGGACTGAGTACGCCGGAGCCCCTTCGATGTCTAGTGGGGGCGGAGGGGCCTCTCGTACCTCATTCTCCTGGAGTGGACCAGCTACCACCGGCCTGAGGAGAGACACATGGAACGAGGGGTTAATGCGATAATTAACAGGCAGCTGTAACCTATAACATACCTCGTTCAATCTCCTCAGGACTTTAAATGGCCCCACAAACCGCCGGCCCAGCTTCCGGCAGGGCAGGTGAAGGGGCAGGTTTCTGGTCGAGAGCCAGACCCGATCTCCCGGTGCATAAACCGGACCCTCACTGCGGTGGCGATCGGTGCTCGCCTTTTGCCGTCTGATGGCCCGCTGCAGATGGACGTGCACAGCGTTCCATGTCTCCTCCGAGCGCCGAAACCATTCATCCACCGCAGGAGCTTCGATCTGGCTCTAATGCCAGGGTGCCAGAACCGGCTGATAGCCCAACACACACTGGAAAGGAGTGAGATTAGTGGAGGAGTGGCGGAGTGAGTTTTGGGCTATCTCTGCCCAGGGAATATACCCCGACCACTCCTCCTGCCGGTCCTGGCAGTAGGACCTCAGAAACCTACCCACATCTTGGTTTACTCTCTCCACCTGCCCATTACTCTCAGGGTGAAAACCCGAGGTAAGGCTGATCGAGACCCCCAAACGTTCCATAAACGCCCTCCACACTCTAGAGGTGAACTGGGGACCCCGATCAGACACTATTTCCTCAGGCACCCCGTAGTGCCGAAAAACGTGAGTAAACAGGGCTTCGGCCGTTTGTAGGGCTGTAGGAAGACCTGGCATAGGGATGAGACGGCAGGCCTTAGAAAACCGATCCACAACGACCAAGATCGTGGTATTCCCCTGGGAGGGGGGAAGGTCCGTGACAAAATCCACCGACAGGTGAGACCACGACCGTTGTGGAACGGGGAGAGGTTGTAACTTCCCCCTGGGCAGGTGTCTAGGCGCCTTACACTGGGCGCGCACCGAGCAGGAAGAAACGTAAACTCTCATGTCCTTAGCTAAGGTGGGCCACCAGTACTTCCCGCTAAGACAGTGCACCGTCCGACCAATACCAGGATGACCAGAGGAGGGTGACGTGTGAGCCCAATAAATCAGTCGGTCACGGACCTCGAGCGGCACGTACTTCCGTCCCTCTGGACACTCTGGGGGAGAAGGGTCGGTACGTAACGCCCGCTCGATTTCCGTGTCGACCTCCCACACCACCGGTGCCACGAGACAAGACTCCGGTAGTATGGGAGTGGGCTCAATGGACCTCTCCTCTGTGTCATATCGTCGGGACAGGGCGTCTGCCTTAACGTTCTGTGACCCGGGGATATACGTGATCTTAAAGACAAACCGGGCCAGAAACATGAACCACCTAGCCTGACGAGGGTTCAGTCTCTTCGCTGCCCGGATGTACTCCAGGTTACGATGGTCAGTCAGAATGAGAAAAGGGTGGTTAGCCCCCTCAAGCCAATGTCTCCACACCTTCAGGGCCTGGACCACAGCTAGCAGCTCCCTTTCCCCCACGTCATAATTGCGCTCTGCCGGACTGAGCTTCTTAGAATAGAAAGCACAGCGGCGGAGTTTTGGAGGCGTGCCCGAGCGCTGAGACAGGATAGCACCGATCCCCGCCTCGGACGCATCCACCTCGACTTGGAACGCCAAAGAGGGATCCGGATGTGCCAGCACCGGAGCTGAGGTGAACAGGTCCTTCAAATGACTAAACACCCTGTCCGCCTCAGCCGACCACTGCAAACGCACCGGGCCCCCCTTTAGCAGGGAGGTAATGGGAGCTGCTACCTGTCCAAAACCCCGGATAAACCTCCGGTAGTAATTGGCAAAACCCAAAAACCGCTGCACCTCCTTTACTGTAGTTGGAGTCTGCCAATTACGCACGGCTGAAACGCGGTCAATCTCCATCTCCACCCCTGACGCAGACAACCGGTGTCCCAGGAAGGAGATGGACTCCTGGAAAAACAGACATTTCTCTGCCTTCACATACAGATCATGCTCCAACAGTCTACCCAGCACCCGACGTACCAGGGACACATGCTCGGTACGTGTAGCGGAGTATATCAGAATGTCATCAATATACACCACTACCCCCTGTCCATGCAAATCCCGGAAAATCTCGTCTACAAATGATTGGAAGACTGAAGGAGCATTCATTAGACCGTATGGCATGACGAGGTACTCATAGTGACCCGAGGTGGTACTGAAGGCTGTTTTCCACTCATCTCCCTCCCGAATGCGCACCAGGTTGTAAGCGCTCCTGAGATCCAATTTTGTGAAGAAGCGCGCCCCGTGTAATGACTCCGTCATACTAGCAATCAGAGGGAGAGGATAGCTGTATTTAATAGTGATCTGATTGAGACCACGGTAATCAATACACGGGCGTAAACCCCCATCCTTCTTCTTCACAAAAAAGAAACTTGAGGACGCAGGAGAAGTGGAAGGCCGTATGTATCCCTGTCTCAAGGATTCGGCGACGTATGTCTCCATAGCAGCCGTCTCCTCCTGAGACAGAGGATACACATGGCTGCGAGGGAGCGCCGCGCCAACCTGGAGGTCTATTGCACAATCCCCCTGTCGATGAGGTGGTAATTGAGTCGCCTTCTTCTTACAGAAGGCGCTTTCCAAATCTGCATACTCAGGAGGAATGTGCATTGTGAGCATTTGGTTCGGACTCTCCACCGTCGTTGCCCCTACGGAAACACCTACACACCACCCCACACACTGATCAGACCATCCCTTGAGAGCCCTCTGTTGCCATGAAATGTTGGGGTCATGCGATATTAACCAGGGAAGTCCCAACACCACTGGAAACGCAGGAGAGTCAATTAAATACAACTGTATAGTCTCCTCATGACCCTTCTGCGTTTTCATCTTCAGTGGCGCTGTGACCTCCCTAATCAATCCCGACCCCAAAGGCCGGCTATCTAGGGCATGGATAGGGAAGGGCACATCGACTGGTAATATAGGGATCCCTAACTTATATGAGAAATGGCGATCGATAAAATTCCCAGCTGCGCCTGAATCGACTAGCGCCTTATGCTGGGAGTAAGAATAAACTTCTGGAAACATCACTTGGATACACATATGAACAGCAGAGAGCTCTGGATGAGTTGGGACCTTACTCACCGGGAATGACTCATCAGTGCGCTGCCTGCTGCCTCGAATCCGAGGAGACCCTCCCCAGCACCGAACCGCCGTGTGTCCTCGGCGGCCACAGTTTGTGCAGGGGACAGCCTCCTTCCTGGCCTCCCTACTATCAGCACCCCCGAGCTCCATAGGGCTCGGCTCGGAGGTGCTGGGGGATGGAATGAACGGCCCCAGCGCTGGACGTCCGCGGGTAGCCAACAGTGTATCCAAGCGAATCGACATGTCCACCAGCTGATCGAAGCTTAGGTTGGTGTCCCTGCAGGCCAGCTCTCGACGAACGTCCTCCCTCAGGCTGCATATGTAGTGGTCGATGAGGGCCCGCTCATTCCATCCCGAATTGGCAGCCAGAGTCCGGAAGTCCAGTGCGAATTCCTGCGCGCTCCTCCTCCCCTGTCTGAGGTGGAATAGACGCTCACCCGCCGCCTTCCCCTCCGGGGGATGATCGAACACTGCCCTGAAGCGGCGGGTGAACTCCGCATAGTTCACAGTAGCGGCGTCTATCCCTCCCCACTCGGCGTTGGCCCACTCCAGTGCCTTGCCGGACAGACAGGAGATGAGGGCGGACACGCTCTCGTATCCCGAGGGTGCCGGGTGAATGGTTGCCAGGTAAAGTTCCACCTGGAGCAGGAAACCCTGACACCCGGCTGCGGTGCCATCATAAGCCCTCGGGAGCGAGAGCCGAATCCCACTGGACTCCGGATGTGAGACGATAGGAGTAGCCGATGGTGGTGGTATCGTTGGAGGAGGTGTGGGCAAACCTCCTCTCTCCCATCGTCCCAAAGTGTTCATAACGTTATCCATAGCGGCACCAAGATTTTGGAGCATCACTGCCTGTTGTAGGACGCTCTCCTCGAGTGATCCAGTCGGTGCCGTCGCTCCTGCTGACTCCATGGTAAGGTGTGTGATTCTGTCTCGCCTGTCTGTGAGATGCGGTAAACGAAGTCAGGCGCAGGACACAGAACTCTCGGATACGTACTTTTAATACGAAAAGGATCCAAAAGGACACAGAAAATAACTCCACGCAGGGAGGAAATAACCCGCTCACAAAATAGACAACCGTGAAGGGGAAAACAATCACACACAAAGTACAGATGAGAGACAGGGGTAATTATAAGGGAAACAATTAACATAATGACGAACAGGTGTAAACAATACAGACAAAACTAAACAAACACCGATAACATCGAACGGCAGTAGCTAGTACTCTGGGGACGGCGAACGCCGAAGCCTGCCCGAGCAAGGAGGAGGAGCAGCCTCGGCAGAATCAATGACAGAAATAATAAAGTCATCAAATAAAACAAATGGAATATACACAACAACTGAAATGTTTTATTAAAGTAATGTGAATAAATTATGGTTAATAAGTGATAAGCAGTAATGGGCAGTCACTACCATCATGGGACTTTTGCTAATAGTTTTATTCTGTGTTACAGCATACAACCCACATAATGCATAGTGCATTTAATGTCAAAAAAATTATCGAATTCAAAAACCGAGATTTATTTTCCTCTAATCGAACCGAAACTGAACCGACCTCATAAAGCACTAATCCCTCAGCACTACTACTTAGGGTTGCAAAGGGATGGGAAGTTACTAAATTTACCAGTAAACTACCAGAATTTTGGAAAGTTTCAATGATTTAAGGGAGTGTTTATAACATGTAAATATCTAAAATAATAAAACAATATGATTTTTTAGACAACAATCAAATCACAAAGCTGTAAAACATTATTCTAAATATAACCCATCAATTTAGTGAATACTGTTACTGTTTTTAATATGAGGGTTTCAGCATGGGATATTCTTTATATTTTTAAATGTTTATATCTCTTTGCTGTAAATGTTTTGGGGCCAAACTGGTGGCAGTTGTAAACAAAAAGTCAATAGTTGGAAGAATTGCAGAGTTAATTGCAATGACGACATTGTTGATTACATGTGGTCTATCTAGAAACTCATGGGCAACATTGACAGATATAAAGAATAGGAAAAAATATATATATATACAGCTGTGGGAAAAATTAAGAGACCACTGCACATTTTTCTTAAATCAGCATCTCTATACAGTGGGGAAAAAAAGTATTTAGTCAGCCACCAATTGTGCAAGTTCTCCCACTTAAAAAGATGATAGAGGCCTGTAATTTTCATCATAGGTACACGTCAACAATGACAGACAAATTGAGAAAAAAAAATCCAGAAAATCGCATTGTAGGATTTTTAATGAATTTATTTGCAAATTATGGTGGAAAATAAGTATTTGGTCACCTACAAACAAGCAAGATATCTGGCCCTCACAGACCTGTAACTTCTTCTTTAAGAGGCTCCTCTGTCCTCCACTCGTTACCTGTATTAATGGCACCTGTTTGAACTTGTTATCAGTATAAAAGACACCTGTCCACAACCTCAAACAGTCACACTCCAAACTCCACTATGGCCAAGACCAAAGAGCTGTCAAAGGACACCAGAAACAAAATTGTAGACCTGCACCAGGCTGGGAAGACTGAATCTGCAATAGGTAAGCAGCTTGGTTTGAAGAAATCAACTGTGGGAGCAATTATTAGGAAATGGAAGACATACAAGACCACTGATAATCTCCCTCGATCTGGGGCTCCATGCAAGATCTCACCCCGTGGGGTCAAAATGATCACAAGAACGGTGAGCAAAAATCCCAGAACCACACGGGGGGACCTAGTGAATGACCTGCAGAGAGCTGGGACCAAAGTAACAAAGCCTACCATCAGTAACACACTACGCCGCAAGGGACACAAATCCTGCAGTGCCAGACGTGTCCCCCTGCTTAAGCCAGCATGTCCAGGCCCGTCTGAAGTTTGCTAGAGTGCATTTGGATGATCCAGAAGAGGATTGGGAGAATGTCATATGGTCAGATAAAACCAAAATATAACTTTTTGGTAAAAACTCAACTCGTCGTGTTTGGAGGACAAAGAATGCTGAGTTGCATCCAAAGAACACCATACCTACTGTGAAGCATGGGGGTGGAAACATCATGCTTTGGGGCTGTTTTTCTGCAAAGGGACCAGGACGACTGATCCGTGTAAAGGAAAGAATGAATGGGGCCATGTATCATGAGATTTTGAGTGAAAACCTCCTTCCATCAGCAAGGGCATTGAACATGAAACGTGGCTTGGTCTTTCAGCATGACAATGATCCCAAACACACCGCCCGGGCAACGAAGGAGTGGCTTCGTAAGAAACATTTCAAGGTCCTGGAGTGGCCTAGCCAGTCTCCAGATCTCAACCCCATAGAAAATCTTTGGAGGGAGTTGAAAGTCCGTGTTGCCCAGCGACAGCCCCAAAACATCACTGCTCTAGAGGAGATCTGCATGGGGGAATGGGCCAAAAATACCAGCAACAGTGTGTGAAAACCTTGTGAAGACTTACAGAAAACGTTTGACCTGTGTCATTTCCAACAAAGGGTATACAACAAAGCATTGAGAAACTTTTGTTATTGACCAAATACTTATTTTCCACCATAATTTGCTAATAAATTCATTAAAAATCCTACAATGTGATTTTCTGGATTTTTTTTTCTCATTTTGTCTGTCATAGTTGACGTGTACCTATGATGAAAATTACAGGCCTCTCTCATCTTTTTAAGTGGGAGAACTTACACAATTGGTGGCTGACTAAATACTTTTTTTCCCCACTGTATGTATGACAGACATTCCATTCCAGTGTCTGTTGAATTCCAACACAGGCACACCTCATTCTACTGAATTAGGTACTGATTAGGTGATCACCTGAACCAAATCTTATTTAATGAGGAAAAGTATAAAAACCACTGCTGTGGTCATCACTATCCTCTTGCAATAGCACCAGCTGGATGGCAAAAACAGTACTAATAGTGCCTCAAAAGTAATATTAATCAAAAAATAACTATTGACCATGCCAAAAGGACCATGCCATGAAAAGGAAAGTTTTGAGTGAGGAAAAGAAGGGTTCAGTTCTGGCTTTACTGGCAGAGGGATACAGTGAGCGTCAGGTTGCTTCCATCCTTAACATTTCTAAGACGGCGGTTCATAAGAACAAGGTCAAGCAGCAGACATTGGGGACAACAAAGCTACAGACCGGCAGAGGGCGAAAACGACTCTCTACTGACCGGGATGACCGCCAACTCATTAGAATGTCACTCAACAACCGTAGGATGACATCAAGTGACCTACAAAAATAATGGCAAATGGCAGCTGGGGTGAAGTGCACGGCGAGGATGGTTCGAAACAGGCTCCTAGGGGCAGGGCTGAAGTCATGCAAAGCTAGAAAAAAGCCCTTCATCAATGAGAAGCAAAGAAGAGCCAGGCTGAGGTTTGCAAAAGACCATAAGGATTGGACCGTAGAGGACTGGAGTAAGGTCATCTTCTCTGATGAGTCCAATTTTCAGCTTTGCCCAACACCTGGTCGTCTAATGGTTAGACGGAGACCTGGAGAGGCCTACAAGCCACAGTGTCTCGCACCCACTGTGAAATCTGGTGGAGGATTGGTGATGATCTGGGGGTGCTTCAGCAAGGCTGGAATCGGGCAGATTTTTCTTTGTGAAGGACGCATGAATCAAGCCACGTACAAGGTTGTACTGGAAGAAAACTTGCTTCCTTTTGCTCTGACATTGTTCCCCAACTCTGAGGATTGGTTTTCTAGCAGGACAATGCGCCATGCCACACAGCCAGGTCAATCAAGGTGTGGATGGAGGACCACCATATCAAGACCCTGTCATGGCCAGCCCAATCTCCAGACCTGAACCCCATTGAAAACTTCTGGAATGTGATCAAGAGGAAGATGGATGGTGACAAGCCATCAAACAAAGCCGAGCTGCTTGAATTTTTGCGCCAGGAGTGGCATAAAGTCACCCAACATCAATGTGAAAGACTGGTGGAGAGCATGCCAAGACGCATGAAAGCTGTGATTGAAAATCAGGGTTATTCCACCAAACTCTTTCTGAACTCTTCCTTAGTTAAAACATTACCATTGTGTTGTTTAAAAATGAACATGAACTTATTTTCTTTGCATTATTTGAGGTCTGACAACACTGCATCTTTTTTGTTATTGTCACGCCCTGACTCTGGGGACTCTTATTTGTTGAGTCAGGGTGTGATTTTCTATGTTGTATTTTCTATGTTTAGATCTATTATGTGTATTTCTATGTTGGCCGGGGTGGTTCCCAATCAGAGGCAGCTGTAGCTCGTTGTCTCTGATTGGGGACCATACTTAGGCAGCCTATTGGCACTAGTGGGTTGTGGGATCTTGTTCCGGTTAAGGTATGTTGTGTTGTGCTGCCTTGGACTTCACGTTTCGTTGCTTTGTTGTTTTGTCGGTTGTTTATTCATTTAAATAAACATGTATGCATATCACGCTGTGCCTTGGTCCATCCCGTCTGTAAGCGAGCGTGACAGAAGATCCCACCTAACGAGGACCAAGCAGCGTGTCCAGGAGCAGACAGCCTGGACCTGGGAGGAGATCCTGGACGGTAAGGGATCCTGGACTTGGGAGGAGATTCAGGCTGGGATGGATTGCCGTCCTTGGGAGGAGACAGTGGTGGCCCGGTATAGAGAGGAGAAACGGCGCCAACAGTGCCGACGACGGAGACCCGAGAGGCAACCCCAATAAATAAAAAAATTGGGGGGGCACACGGTGTGGATGACGAGGCAGCAGGAGGCCATTAAAGGACGGGTCTGCAGGTTAGGAGAGGAGGCCACCATGTTACGGGGGTTATTGGTTCAGAGGGAGCAGGAGTTATTCGGTCAGAGGGAGGCACTACAGGAGGCTAAAAGGGAGAAGGAAAGTGTAGAGGCACGACGAGAGGAGCTGGTCAGGCAGCAGAGGGAGCGGGGGTTAATAAAGGAACCCAGTCCCGCCTCCTCGCACCAAGCAAGTGGTGCGTGTCGCCAGTCCGGTCCGGCCCGTTCCTGCTCCCCGCACTAAGCCAGTGGTGCGTGTTCCCAGTACGGCCCGACCCGTTCCTGCTCCTTGCACCAAGCCAGTGGTGTGCGTCGCCAGCCCGGCCCGGCCTGTTCCTGCCCCTCGCACCAAGCCAGTGCTGCGCGTCGCCAGCCCGGTCCGGCCTGTTCCTGTCTCTCGCACCAAGCCAGTGGTGCGCGTCGCCAGCCCGGCCCGGCCTGTTCCTGCACCTCGCACCAAGCCAGTGGTGCGCGTCACCAGCCCGGTCCGGCCTGTTCCTGCACCTCGCACCAAGCCAGTGATGCGCGTCACCAGCCCGGCCCGGCCTGTTCCTGTCCCTCGCACCAAGCCAGTGATGCGCGTCGCCAGCCCGGTCCGGCCTGTTCCTGCCCCTCGCACCAAGACAGTGGTGCGCGTCGCCAGCCCGGTCCGGCCTGTTCCTGTCCCTCGCACCAAGCCAGTGGTGCGCGTCGCCAGCCCGGTCCGGCCTGTTCCTGCCCCTCGCACCAAGCCAGTGGTGCGCGTCACCAGCCCGGTCCGGCCTGTTCCTGTCCCTCGCACCAAGCCAGTGTTGCGCGTCGCCAGCCCGGCGCGGCCTGTTCCTGCCCCTCGCACCAAGCCAGTGGTGCGCGTCGCCAGCCCAGTCCGGCCTGTTCCTGCCCCTCGCACCAAGCTAGTGGTGCGCGTCGCTAGCCCGGCCTGTTCCTGCTCTCGCACCAAGTCAGTGGTGCGTGTCGCCAGCCCGGTCCGGCCTGTTCCTGACCCTCGCACCAAGCCAGTGGTGCGCGTCGCCAGCCCGGTCCGGCCTGTTCCTGACCCTCGCACCAAGCCAGTGGTGCGCGTCACCAGCCCGGTCCGGCCTGTACCTGCTCCTCGCACCAAGCCAGTGGTGCGCGTCGCCAGCCCGGCGCGGCCTGTTCCTGCCCCTCGCACCAAGCCAGTGGTGCTTGTCGCCAGCCCAGTCCGGCCTGTTCCTGCCCCTCGCACCAAGCTAGTGGTGCGCGTCGCCAGCCCGGCCTGTTCCTGCCCCTCGCACCAAGTCAGTGGTGCGTGTCGCCAGCCCGGCCCGGCCTGTTCCTGACCCTCGCACCAAGCCAGTGGTGTGCGTCGCCAGCCCGGCCCGGCCTGTTCCTGCCCCTCGCACCAAGCCAGTGGTGCGCGTTGCCAGCCCGGTCCGGCCTGTTCCTGCTCCTCGCACCAAGCCAGTGGTGTGTGTGTCCAGTCCAGCACAGCCCATGCCTGTTCCACCGGTGCCAAGTTCAGCTCCGGTCAGCGGCTCCAGTCCGGAGCCTGTGCAGTCCGCTCCACCGGTGCCCGGTCCAGCTCCCGTCAGCGGCTCCAGTCCAGACCCAGACGTCAGCCCCTCTCCAGGTTCGGGGTCTCCCACACCAGGGTCCAGACAGGGCTTGGTACTTCGTGGGAGGAAGGAGAGGGGAAGCAGCGCGCCGAGGTCCAGACCAGATCAGGGGCGCAACAGGGAGGCGGAGAGTAAGTGGTCGTCACGCCCTGAGCCGGATCCGCCTCCGAGGCGGAATGCCCACCCGGCCCCTACCCTGTTATGTTTATGTTGCGCGGTCGGAGTCCGCACCTTTGGGGGGGGGGAGGGGTACTGTCATGCCCTGACTCTGGGGACTCTTATTTGTTGAGTCAGGGTGTGATTTTCTATGTTGTATTTTCTATGTTTAGATCTATTATGTGTATTTCTATGTTGGCCGGGGTGGTTCCCAATCAGAGGCAGCTGTAGCTCGTTGTCTCTGATTGGGTACCATACTTAGGCAGCCTATTGGCACTAGTGGGTTGTGGGATCTTGTTCCGGTTAAGGTATGTTGTGTTGTGCTGCCTTGGACTTCACGTTTCGTTGCTTTGTTGTTTTGTCGGTTGTTTATTCATTTAAATAAACATGTATGCATATCACGCTGCGCCTTGGTCCATCCTGTCTGTAAGCGAGCGTGACAGTTATTTTGACCAGTTGTCATTTTCTGCAAATAAATGCTCTAAATGACAATATTTATATTTGGAATTTGGGAGAAATGTTGTCAGTAGTTTATAGAATTAAACAAAAATGTTATTTTTACCCAAACTCATACCTATAAATAGTAAAACCAGAGAAAATGATAATTTTGCAGTGGTCTCTTAATTTTTTCCGCAGCTGTATATATTATTTAAATATATATTACCAAAGTTTTCATAGATTGCCGAAATTACCTATCAATTACCAACATTTCAGAATATTCCGCTAACTTTAGTTAATTACAGGGAGTTCTGCGACCCTAAGTCTACTTGACCAGAACTGGACCATGTTTGTATGTGGTTTGGACCAGAACTGGACCATGTATGTATTCATAGCCATGGGAAGTAGGGGTGAACCCCCTGAAGAATCAGAAAAATTAATATATTTACAAAAGTAGTGCACTGGGTCTTTATTAGTGCTGTAGCTGACCAATATCCACCTCATTTTCGAATGCTTTTAAAACACAGAAGCCAAATGCAGAAACTATGGATACAACTTCCTTCATGCTCACTCATTATCATAATTCATATGCTCACCACTAGACATCCCTACATTTAATAGCATGTTTCTGTTAGCTGATACATCATGACAAAACACACCATATTACTGTGCTGCTAATGTGCCTGGATTTATAGGCTAAACTGCCTTGAAAAAACCCAATTGCCCAATCAGGCAACCTAGAGTTATTTTGAAATGAATATGTATTCTAAATGTCAGGCTTTTGAGCGGTTATTCAAATAGAGGCTATTGACTGCAGTTCACAGCCTAGACTAGACTAAAACATTCTTCATTTCATTGTGTTTGTAAGGTTCTGTAGTTACTTTCTTAGTTCACCTTGTGTTCTTGAACATAGCCCTGTTTCTTTGTGTTCTTGAACGTAGCCCTGTCTTAAACACCTGCCGTGCTCTGCGCGTGAATATACACCTTTTTCTCCCTGAGTATTCATTACAGTGTTGTTGTAGCCTAGGGAGGATACACTTCTTGCCCCTAAAAAACTGAAACAATAGTGGAGCTTCCGGGGACAGGGAGGGAGCGAACTCAGGGCAGCCTCGGGAGTGCACCCATGATTTCTTTAAATGATCCTTCGACTGGATATATTCACTGCAGTATTAAACCTAACATTGAGCTATGAATGATGGTCTAATATGCATATGACTCTAACTTAGGCTAAACATCTCCAGCCTGTCCATCTTCATTGTTCTGTTGCGCTATTATGCACCTAGCCTCACTCTGCCACGGCTATTCCTTTTAAATCGTGAGGAGTCCCAGGAAAAGCCAGACCACAGAAGCTTGTTGGACACTTATTTCAACTTATTTTCAGTGGTGTAAAGTACTTAAGTAAAAACACTTTAAAGTACTACTTAATTAGTTTTTGGGGGTATACAGTGCATTCAGAAAGTGTTCAGACCCCTTGATTTCTTCCATATTTTGTTACGTTACAGCCTTGTTCTAAAATTGTCCCCCCCCCCCTCATCATTCTACACACAATCCCCCATAATGACAAAGTAAAAATATATTTTTATTTTGACATATTTGGAAATTGCAATTTTTTAAAACCTGAGATATCACATTTACGTAAGAATTCAGACCCTTTACTCAGTACTTTGTTGAAGAACCTTTGGCAGTGATTACAGCCTTGAGTCGTCTTGGGTATGACGCTACAAGCTTGGCACACCTGTATTTGGGGAGTTTCTCCCATTCTTCTCTGCAGATCCTCTCAAGCTCTGTCACGTTGTTTGGGGTGCGTCGCTGCCCAGCTATTTTCAGGTCTCTCCAGAGATGTTCGATCGGGTTCAAATCCGGGCTCTGGCTGGGCCACTCAAGGACATTCAGAGACCTGTCCTGAAGCCACTCCTGCGTTGTCTTGGCTGTGTGCTTAGGGTCGTTGTCCTGTTGAAAGGTGAACCTTCACCCAAGTCTGAGGTCCTGAGCGCTCTGGAGCAGGTTTTCATCAAGGATCGCTCTGTACTTCGCTCCGTTCATCTTTGCCTCTCCTGACTAGTCTCCCAGTCCCTGCAGCTGAAAAACATCCCTACAAGATATTGTTGCCACCACCATGCTTCACCGTAGGGATGGTGCCAGGTTTCCTCCAGACGTGATGCTTGGCATTCAGGCCAAAGAGTTCAATCATGGTTTCATCAGACCAGAGAATCTTGTCTCTCATGGTCTGAGAGTCCTTTAGGTGCCTTTTGGCAAACTCCAAGCGGGATGTCATGTGCCTTTTACTGAGGAGTGGCTTCTGTCTGGCCACTACCATAAAGGCCTGATTGGTGGAGTTCTGCAGAGATGGTTGTCCTTCTGGAAGGTTCTCCTATCTCCACAGAGGAACTCTGGAGCTCTATCAGAGTGACCATCGGGTTCTTGGTCACCTCCCTGACTAAGGCCTTTATACCCTAAATGCTCAGTTTGGCCGGGCGGCCAGCTCTAGGAAGAGTCTTGGTGGAGGCCACTGTGTTCTTGGGGAAATTCAATGCTGCAGACATTTTTTGGTACCCTTCCCCAGATCTGTGCCTTGACACAATCTTGTCTCGGAGCTCTACGGACAATTCCTTCAGCCTGATGGCTTGGTTAATTGCTCTGACATGCACTGTCAACTGTGGGAACTTATACAGTGAGGGAAAAAAAGTATTTGATCCCCTGCTGATTTTGTAAGTTTGCCCACTGACAAAGTAATGATCAGTCTATATTTTTAATGGTAGATTTATTTGAACAGTGAGAGACAGAATAACAACAAAAAAATCCAGAAAAACGCATGTCAAAAATGTTATAAATTGATTTGCATTTTAATGAGGGAAATAAGTATTTGACCCCGTCTCAATCAGAAAGATTTCTGGCTCCCAGGTGTCTTTTATACAGGTAACGAGCTGAGATTAGGAGCACACTCTTAAAGGGAGTGCTCCTAATCTCAGCTTGTTACCTGTATAAAAGACACCTGTCCACAGAAGCAATCAATCAATCAGATTCCAAACTCTCCACCATAGCCAAGACCAAAGAGCTCTCCAAGGATGTCAGGGACAAGATTGTAGACCTACACAAGGCTGGAATGGGCTACAAGACCATCGCCAAGCAGCTTGGTGAGAAGGTGACAACAGTTGGTGCGATTATTCACAAATGGAAGAAACACAAAATAACTGTCAATCTCCCTCGGCCTGGGGCTCCATGCAAGATCTCACCTCGTGGAGTTGCAATGATCATGAGAACGGTGAGGAATCAGCCCAGAACTACACGGAGGATCTTGTCAATGATCTCAAGGCAGCTGGGACCATAGTCACCAAGAAAACAATTGGTAACACACTACGCCGTGAAGGACTGAAATCCTGCAGCGCCCGCAAGGTCTCCCTGCTCAAGAAAGCACATATACAGGCCCGTCTGAAGTTTGCCAATGAACATCTGAATGATTCAGAGGAGAACTGGGTGAAAGTGTTCTGGTCAGATGACACCAAAATCGAGCTCTTTGACATCAACTCAACTCGCCGTGTTTGGAGGAGGAGGAATGCTGCCTATGACCCCAAGAGCACCATCCCCACCGTCAAACATGGAGGTGGAAACATTATGCTTTGGGTGTGTTTTTCTGCTAAGGGGACAGGACAGCTTCCTCGCATCAAAGGGACGATGGACGGGGCCATGTACTGTCAAATCTTGGGTGAGAACTTCCTTCCCTCAGCCAGGGCATTGAAAATGGGTCGTGAATGGGTATTCCAGCATGACAATGACCCAAAACACATGGCCAAGGCAACAAAGGAGTGGCTCAAGAAGAAGCACATTAAGGTCCTGGAGTGGCCTAGCCAGTCTCCAGACCTTAATCCCATAGAAAATCGGGAGAAAGGGGAAAAAAGGGAGCTGAAGGTTCGAGTTGCCAAACGTCAGCCTCAAAACCTTAATGACTTGGAGAAGATCTGCAAAGAGGAGTGGGACAAAATCCCTCCTGAGATGTGTGCAAACCTGGTGGCCAACTACAAGAAACGCCTGACCTCTGTGATTGCCAACAAGGGTTTTGCCACCAAGTACTACAGTGAGGGAAAAAAGTATTTGATCCCCTGCTGATTTTGTACGTTTGCCCACTGACAAAGACATGATCAGTCTATAATTTTAATTTTAAAAATGTTATAAATTGATTTTCATTTTAATGAGGGAAATAAGTATTTGACCCCTCTGCAAAACATTACTTAGTACTTGGTGGCAAAATCCTTGTTGGCAATCACAGAGGTCAGATGTTTCTTGTAGTTGGCTGGGCCCTTGACACATGAGGTACGGGGCACATCCAGACAGCTTTAGGGAAATAATTGTGATGTGTGATATTCGGGTATTGCCCCAAGCTCAGCAGGTGAGAAGTCTGGTTTGTGTGTGCAGTGGTGCAAAGTACTTAAGTAAAAATACTTTAATGTACTACTTAAGTAGTTTTGTGGGGTATCTGTACTTTACTTGACTATTTATATTTCTGACAACTTTTACTCTACTACATTCCTAAATAAAATAATGTACCTTTTACTCCATACATTTTACTGACTTTCGCCTCTTCTTGAGTAATTGTTTATTGAGGTATCTTTACTTTTACTCAAGTATGACAATTGGGTAATTTGTCCACCACTGCTTATTTTCATTAGCCTATAATAGCCTATTGGAGGAGCGATACATGCTCTTGCTCGCTGAATGTAAAATAGGCCACAGCATTAACGGGTGGGGAGTTGGAAAGGAGAAACCCGTGTTTTCCTATAGTAGGCCTATCTTAACACCGGGCTACATCCTGACAAAATAAGCCTACACAATATGAGTGTCCTGCTAATGTGCCTTTGTGGACCTTCTAAACTGTCGAGAACAAACCCAAACTGATCCAAATGGTTGGATAATCAGCCCTACGCTTTTGGCCTATGCTGTTATTTCGGCATGAAAAATAACAGGACTTATGAGCGGTTATTCAAATTAGCCTGCATCACTGCAGTTTACAGCCTATGGACAATAATTGCATATTAACTTTATAATGTTGTTGTAGCCCAGGTATAATACTTTTCTTGTCTAAAAACGTGGGCCTAGGACTAATCAGTAGTGGAGCTTTGCGTGCCACTGAGCGCAGCCTGTAGGAACGCACTACAGATCTGCCATTTCATAATCTGTTAATTTATTTTTCTTGCACTTTGACAGGTAAATATTTAGCGTATAGCCCTAATATTCAGCTAGCGAATGGCCTACTATCTAGCTAATATTTAGCTTCTTACTTCGTCTACACATCAGTAGCCTCTCTCTTCCAGCTGTTCCCGTGTGCAACAGGCTATTTGTATTTGTATTTATTATGCCATTAGTAGCTACTCTTCCTGGAGTCCAGCAAAATTAAGGCAGTTATACAAAAAACATTACAATATATTCACAACAGATTTCACAACACATTAAGTGTGTGCCCTCAGGCCCCTACTCTACTACCACATATCTACAACACAAAATCCATGTGTACTTGTGTATAGTGCGTATGTTAACGTGTGTGTGTATGCATGTGTCTGTGCCTATGTTTGTGTTGCTTCACAGTCCCGCTGTTCCATAAGGTGTATTTTTATCTGTTTTTTAAATCAAATTTTACTGCTTGCATGATTTACTTGATGGGGAATAGAGTTCCATGTAGTCATGGCTCTATGTAGAACTGTGCGCCTCCCATAGTCTGTTCTGGACTTGGGGACTATGAAGAGACCCCTGGTGGCATGTCTTGTGGGGTATGCATGGGTGTCCGAGCTGTGTGCCAGTAGTTCAAACAGACAGCTCGGTTCATTCAACATGTCAATACCTCTCACAAATGTCAATCTCTCCTCCACTTTGAGCCAGGAGAGATTGACATGCATATTATTAATGTTAGCTCTCTGTGTACATCCAAGGGCCAGCCGTACTTCCCTGTTCTGTATATAGGCTGCAAGCCTCTCCAATATGAGGCCATTCCTCTTCTCATTTAATCCCAGTGAAAGCTGTAGGCTACAAAAGCTATAGGACATCTATTTTGATATATTTTTTCAACTGGGCCTAATAGCCTATTCGGGGAAAGAAGCAGGCTTGCTCTTGCTAATTGCTGAATGTAAAAAAAGCCTACAGCAGCATAGAAAATGCATGTCGGAGAATGTTGAGGGGAGAAAGTGCATTGTGTGATGACTTTTGGCCGGTTATGATAACATTGTTGCACTGATGCATTGCAAACAGTTGTACAGGACAGACAGAGAGATGAGCACTATGAAAAAGAAGCTCCAAATGAATTGACAACAATTAGAAACATGCAAATCACTTGCAAACAACTTGAGCAATGAGGCATTGACATGCTGTAAAAGATGAGCAGGCTAAATGTTGTTTGTTGTTGAATTGCTACATTTAAATACGAGTTACTATATTCGTTTTCATTAGGCCTACATGTATATTGAAGTAGCCTATTATTTGCAGTTGTCACTATGACAATGAATACACCTTGAATGCACTGAATGGTCTGAACCAGTATCTGTGTGTTAAAGACCTCATGAATGGTCTGACCCAGTATCTGTGTGTTAGAGACCTCATGAATGGTCTGAACCAGTATCTGTGTGTTAAAGACCTCATGAATGGTCTGACCCAGTATCTGTGTGTTAGAGACCTCATGAATGGTCTGAACCAGTAGCTGTGTGTTAAAGACCTCATGAATGGTCTGACCCAGTATCTGTGTGTTAGAGACCTCATGAATGGAGTTGTGTTACAACCTTATTAATAGTTAGCCTGCAGTAGGATGCTTTGATCAGTTGATTGAAAGGTATAGGACTGTAGAACGATAAATTATAAACTTTCCTCTAGTGTGGATGCTCACCAACATTTTATAGTTATGTAGCCTATAGTTTATCATTATACGGTGAATAAATGCCACAGATGTCTCACGTTTTGAGTGAGCATGCAATTGGCATGATGACTGCAGGAATGTCCACCAGAGCTGTTTCCAGAGAATGTAATGTTAATTTCTCTACCATAAGCTGCCTCCAATGTGGTTTTAGCAGACCACGTGTATGGCGTCGTGTTTGCGAGTGGTTTGCTAATGTCAATGTTATGAACAGATTGCCCCATGGTATGGGCAGGCAGGCATAAGCTACGGACAACGAATACAATTGCATTTTATCGATGGCAATTTGAATGCACAAAGATACCGTGACGAGATCCTGAGATCCACTGTCGTGCCATTCATCCGCCACCATCACCTCATGTTTCAGCATAATAATGCATGGCCCCATGTAGCAAGGATCTACAGTCTAGCTCCGCCCTCAACTTCAACTTCCGGACTTGTCTCCGTGCTGTTTGTTGCTACTCGGCTATCTGTCCAACTTTTCAGTTTTTACTTTTAATACATTTACCAACGCCTTAGTTCTTTCCTCGCTCGACTTTTTTCATTCAACTTTTTCACGCCGGACCCTTTATCTGGACATGGTTCTACAGGACCCTTTATCTGGACATGGTTCTACAGGACCCTTTATCTGGACATGGTTCTACAGGACCCTCTATCTGGACATGGTTCTACAGAACGCTTTATCTGGACATGGTTCTACAGAACGCTTTATCTGGACATGGTTCTACAGGTCGCTTTATCTGGACATGGTTCTACAGGACGCTTTATCTAGACATGGTTCTACAGAACGCTTTATCGGGACATGGATCTACAGAACGCTTTATCTGGACATGGTTCTACAAGACGCTTTATCTGGACATGGTTCTACAGGACGCTTTATCTGGACATGGTTCTACAGGAAGCATTATCTGGACATGGTTCTACAGGACGCTTTATCTGGACATGGTTCTACAGGATGCTTTATCTGGACATGGTTCTACAGGACGCTTTATCTGGACATGGTTCTACAGGACCCTTTATCTGGACATGGTTCTACAGGACCCTTTTTCTGGACATGGTTCTACAGGACGCTTTATCTGAACATGGTTCTACAGGACGCTTTATCTGGACATGGTTCTACAGGACCCTTTATCTGGATATGGTTCTACAGGACCCTTTATCTGGACATGGTTCTACAGGACCCTTTATCTGGACATGGTTCTACATGACACTTTATCTGGACATGGTTCTACAGGACACTTTATCTGGACATGGTTCTACAGGACACTTTATCTGGACATGGTTCTACAGGACACTTTATCTGGACATGGTTCTACAGGACCCTTTATCTGGTCATGGTTCTACAGGACCCTTTATCTGGACATGGTTCTGCAGGACCTCCACCAGCCGAAAAAGCTAAGTAGTAACAGTAACACTATGCCATCCAATTGCAGTCGCTGTACTCATAATATACAGGAGAACTATCGCTTTATGGTGAGGATAGCCGTGTTGCAAGCACAGCTTCAGATGCAATCGTTAGGCAAGGGCAATTTAAGTGTAGGAAAGGATGAAACAACGACGTCTGTCCCACCAGTAAGTACAGATAGAAGTATAAATCTCCCCGCACAGTCCCCGCAGCAGGACAATTTTCTCAAGCTTCTGGAAAGAAATGCTGTCGGCATGCTCAACCGGTGTTGCTCATTCACCCGACAGAAACTTTCAACCGGTTCTCCCCATTAAGCAACGAGTCGGAGTCAGAGGCCGAGCCTTGTCAGGTCTCTCTTCCAGCCGTTACAGGGTCTGAGCCACCGAAGCCTCCCACCATTAGCTCGGACAAATTGAAAACCCTGGTCATTGGCGACTCCATTACACGCAATATTAGACTTCATCCAGCGATCATACACTGTTTACCAGGGGGCAGGGCTACCGACATAAAGGCTAATCTGAATTGGTGCTGGCTAAGGCTAAAACTGGTGAGTGTAGAGAGTATAGGGATATTGTTATCCACGTCGGCACCAACGATGTTAGGATGAAACAGTCAGAGGTCACCAAGCACAACATAGCTTCAGCGTGTAAATTAGATAAAAAGATGTGTCGGCATCCAGTAATTGTCTCTGGCCCCCTCCCAGTTAGGGGGAGTGATGAGCTCTACAGCAGTCTCACAACTCAATTGCTGGTTGAAAACTGTTTTCTGCCCCTCCCAAAATATAGAATTTGTAGATAATTGGCTCTCTTTCTGGGACTCCCCCACAAACAGGACCAAGCCTGGCCTGCTGAGGAGTGACAGACTCCATCCTAGCTGGAGGGGTGCTCTCATCTTATCCATGAACATAGACAGGGCTCTAACTCCTCTAGCTCCGCAATGAGATAGGGTGCAGGCCAGGCAGTAGGCTGTTAGCCAGCCTGTCAGCTTAGTGGAGTCTGCCACTAGCACAGTCAGTGTAGTCAGCTCAGCTATCCCCATTGAGACCGTGTCTGTGCCTCGATCTAGGTTGAGCAAAACTAAACATGGCAGTGTTCGCCTTAGCAATCTCACTGGAATAAAGACCTCCTCAATTCCTGTCATTATTGGAAGAGATTGTGATATCTCCCACTTAATGTTAGATCCCTCACCAGCTGGGATCTTGGGCAGCTCCATGGTAAGAAATGTGACTGTTCCTGGTGCAAAAACAATGTACTATCCCGGAGCTCGAGTAAATTACTTTACTAAGCTTCTCCCGAATGTACTATGTCAGGACATGGAGATCGATTCTATCGTAGTCCATGTGGGTTTTAATGACATTATGAAGGGCAGCTCCGAACAGTTGAAACTGGATTTTAAAGAGCCGATTGATTCTCTGCTAGACACTAATAAAAGGCCCATCATATCTGGTCCTGTGCCCTCTCTTAATCGTGGCATTGAACGCTTTAGCAGGATTATTTCTCTTCAAAACTGGCTATGTGATTATTGCAACTCAATGGGTGTAACTTTTGTTGACAATTTCGATACCTTTTGGAAACGAAACATGTTTTATAAGGAGGATGGGATCCACCCAAATCATTTGGGTTCCTGGATCCTTTCACAGCATTATAAGGCTGCGTTGAGACAATGACTTATCAATGACCCAAGCCCAGCTCAGTTAATCCCTACCATTGTGACGCTGAGTCATCATAATGCTTTAGCAAATGTACATTATACCAGGGGCATTGGTAGACATAATGTAAGTAACCTAATTTATGTCCCTCTCACTGCCCTGAATGCCTCTGCTGATCCTACAGCTATTGTATGCAGCAAGCATGTGCCTATGAACCAGATTTATGCTGTTAGCACTGAGGCGGTGTGCCCTAGTAGGAAGTCCACTGTGTGCAGCTCCCCCTGCACTAACATAAATAACATGAGAATATCTACTTCTGCTAAGCTTCCCAGTAAAGCAATGAGAAATCATGTGACTAAACTGAATAAAAAGAAGAAGAAACTACACTATGAAACAAAGATAAATGACATAAAGAATGATAGTAAAAAGCTTTGGAGCACCTTCAATGAACTTTTGGGAAAAAAGGCAAACTCAGCTCCAACATTCATTGAATCAGATGGCTCATTCATTACAAAACCAACTGATATTGCCAACTACTTTAATTATTTTTTCATTGGCAAGATTAGCAAACTTAGGCATGACATGCCAGCAACGAATGATGACACTACACATCCAAGTATATCTGACCAAATTATGAAAGACAAGAATTGTAATTTTGAATTCCGTAAAGTGAGTTTGGAAGAGGTGAAAAAAGTATTGTTGTCTATCAACAATGACAAGCCACCGGGGTCTGACAACTTGGATGGAAAATTACTGAGGATAATAGCGGACGATATTGCCACTCCTATTTGCCATATCTTCTATTTAAGCCTACTAGAAAGTGTGTGCCCTCAGGCCTGGAGGGAAGCAAAAGTCATTCCGCTACCTAAGAATAGTAAACCACCCTTTACTGGCTCAAATAGCCGACCAATCAGCCTGTTACCAACCCATAGTAAAGTTTTGGAAAAAATTGTGCTTGACCAGATACAATAATGAATGTATTGTAGATTCAATAATGAATGTATTGTAATGTTTTTAAAATTGTATAACTGCCTTAATTTTGCCGGACCCCAGGAAGAGTAGCTGCTGCCTTGGCAAAAATACAAATACAAATACTTCCAAGTCAGTCATAGTCAATTAACTAATCACTGATCAGAATCTTGATGTGATTGGCCTGGCTGAAACATGGCTCAAGCCTGATGAATTTACTGTGTTAAATGAGGCCTCTCCTCTTGGTTACACTAGTGACCATATCCTTGCGTAATACCCTAGATGCAGTCGCACCCCTAAAAACAAAAAACATTTGTCACAAGAAATTTGCTCCCAGGTATACAGAAAATTGGAACGGAAATGGTCCTCCACCAAACAAGAAGACTTCCGACTAGCTTGGAAAGACAGTAAGTACGTTGCGATATCAAATCAAAATGTATTTGTCACATGCGCCGAATAAAACCTTACAGTGCAGTTTTAAGAAAGAATACCAAAAATCACACAAAAAAATAAAAAATAAAATAATACTAAATAAAAGTAACAAACAATTAAAGAGCAGCAGTAAAATAACAGTAGCGATGCTATATACAGGGGGTACCGGTACAGAGTCAATGTGCAGGGGCACCGGTTAGTCGAGGTAATTGAGGTAATATGTACATGTAGGTAGAGTTATTAAAGTGACTATGCATAGATAATAAACAGAGAGTAGCAGCAGCGTAAAAGGGGGTGGGGGGGCAATGCAAATAGTCTGGGTAGCCATTTGATTAGATGTTCAGGAGACTTATGGCTTGGGGGTAGAAGCTGTTTAGAAGCCTCTTGGACCTAGACTTGGCACTCCAGTACCGCTTGTCGTGCGGTAGCAGAGAGAACAGTCTATGACTAGGGTGGCTGGAGTTTTTGACCATTTTTAGGTTCTTCCTCTGACACCGCCTGGCATAGAGGTCCTGGATGGCAGGAAGCTTGGCCCCAGTTGCCATACCAGGCAGTGATGCAGTTAGGATGCTCTCGTTGGTGCAGCTGTAGAACCTCAATATCGAAGAGCCCTCACTGCTGCTCGATCATCCTATTTTTCCAACCTAATTGAGGAGAATAAGAACAATCCAACATTTCTATTTGATACTGTCGCAAAGCTAACTAAAAAGCAGCATTCAACAAGAGAAGATGGCTTTCACTTCAGCAATGATGAATTCATGAACTTCTTCAATGAAAAGATCATGATCATTAAACAGCAAATTACGGACTCCTCTTTGAACCTGCATATTTCTCCAAAGCTCAGTTGTCCCGAGTCTGCACAGAACTGCCAGGACCTAGGATCAATGGAGAAACTCAAGTTTTTTAAATCCTGTTTCTCTTGACACATTCATGAAAATAGCCATGGCCTCTAAACCCAAGCTGCATACTGGACCCTATTCCAACTAAACTACTGAAAGAGATACTTCCTGTGCTTGGCCCTCCTATGTTGAACATAATAAATTAGATTAGAAACCCTAATTGGACTACACGGACAAGTTCTTACCTGATTTCAATCTTATCTGTCGGAAAGATATCAGTTCGTCTCTGTGGATGGTTTGTCCTCTGACAAATCAATTGTCATTTTGGCGTTCCTCAAGGTTCCGTTTTCGGGCCACTATTGTTTTTACTATATATTCTACCTCTTGGTGATGTCATTCGGAAACACAATGTCAACTTTCACTGCTATGCGGACGACACAGAGCTGTACATTTCGATGAAACATGGTGAAGCCCCAAAATTGCCTACCCTGGAAGCCTGTGTTTTAGACATAAGGAAGTGAATGGCGGCATATTTTTTACTTTTAAACTCGGACAAAACAGAGATGCTAGTTCTAGGTTCCAAGAAACAAAGAGATCTGCTGTTGGATTGGTTGTACAGTCGTCTCAAATAAAACTGTGAAGGGCCTCTGCGTTACTCTGGACCCTGTTCTCTCTTTTGACGAACGTTTCAAGAATATTTCAAGGACAGCTTTTTTCCATCTTCGTAACATTGCAAAAATCAGATAAGTTTTGCTATAAATGATGCAGAAAAGCTAATCCATGCTTTTGTCACTTCTAGATCAGACTACTGCAATGCTCTACTCTCCGGCTACCAGTATAAAGCACTAAATAAACTTCAGTTAGTGCTAAACACGGCTGCTAGAATCTTGACTAGATTTGATCATATTACTCCAGTGCTAGCCTCTCTACCTACACACAGGTTTCCTGTTAAGGCTAGGGCTGATTTCAAGGTTTTACTGCTAACCTACAAAGCATTACATGGGCTTGACCTACCTATCTCTTCGATTTGGTCCTGCCGTATGTACCTACACGTACGATACGGTCACAAGACGCTGGCCTCCTTATTGTCCCTAAAATGTCTAAGCAACCAGCTGGAGGCAGGGCTTTCTCCTATAGAGCTCAATATTTATGGAATGGTCTGCCTATCCATGTGAGAGACGCAGACTCGGTCTCTACCTTCAAGTCTTTACTGAAGACTCATCTCTTCAGTAGGTCCTATGATTGAGTTCAGTCTGGCCCAGGGGTGCGAAGGTGAACGGCAAGGCACTGGAGCGACGAACCACCCTTGCTGTGTCTGCCTGGCCACCTACCCTCTCTCCACTGGGATTCTCTGCCTCCGACCCTATTACGGGGGTTGAGTCACTGGATTACTAGTGCTCTTCTATGCCGTCCCTAGGAGGGGTGCGTCACTTGAGTGGGTTGAGTCACACGTGATCTTCCTGTCCGGTTTTGCGCTCCCTCGGGCTCGTGCGGTGGAGGAGATCTTCGTGGGCTATACTCAGCCTTGTCTCAGGGTAGTAAGTTGGTGGTCTGTTGATATCCCTGTAGTGGTTTGGGGGCTGTGCTTTGGAAAAGTGAGTGGGGTTATATCCTGCCTGGTTGGCCCTGTCTGGGGGTATCGTCGGACGGGCCACACTGTCCCCCGACCCACCCCTGTCTTAGCTTCCAGTATCTATGCTGCAATAGTCTATGTGCCGGGGGGCTAGGGTCAGTCTGTTATATCTGGTGTAATTCTCCTGTCTTATCTGGTGTCCTGTGTGAATTTAAGTTTGCTCCCTCTAATTCTCTCTCTCTCCCTCTCTCCCTTCCCTCCCGGAGGACCTGAGCCCTAGGATCATGCCTCAGGACTACCTGGCCTGATGACTCCTGGCTGTCCCCAGTCCACCTGGTCGTGCTGCTGCTCCAGTTTCAACTGTTCTGCCTGTTCTGCTATGGAACCCTGACCTGTTCACCGGATGTGCTACCTTGTCCCGGACCTGCTGTTTTCGACTCTCTCTCTTTCTCTACCGCACCTGCTGTCTCGACCTCTGAATGCTGAGGTACTAACCTGTTGCACCCTCTTCAACCACTGTGATTATCATTTGACCCTGCTGGTCATCTATGAACGTTTGAACATCTTGAAGAACAATCTGGCATTAATGGGCTAGCCACCATCCTTCTACATCCGCATTGCTTGCTGTTTGGGGTTTTAGGCTGGGTTTCTGTATAGCACTTTGTGACATTTGCTGATGTAAAAATGGCTTTATCAATACATTTGATTGATTGATTGATCTGTACACAATTCCTGGAAACATGTCACCCATTGAGCACGTTTGGGATGCTCTGGATCGACATGTATGACAGCGTGTTCCAGTTCCCATCAATATCCAGCAACTTCGCACAGCCATTGAAGAGGAGATCAACTCTATGTGAAGGAGATGTGTCGCACTGCATGAGGCAAATGGTGGTCACACCAGATACTGACTGGTTTTCTGATCCACGCCCCTACATCTGTGACCAACAGATGCATATCTGTATTCCTAGCCATGTGAAATCCATCCAACACAACTAACCTTATTACCACAACAGAACTAGCCTACTAGTAGGTCTAGCTAAAGTTAGCAAACATCAATTAAATAAATATAAAATTACACCTGTACTTGTTTACTTGACTTTTATTCTCTATAAATTGACTCTTTCAAATAATTGACTCTGGCAAGTTTACCACCTGTGCGCTGCAGTAGGGGAGTAAAGCAGAAGTCTAATCCATCAGTTCCATTGTTTGGCTGTGCCCATAGCAACTTTCGAAAATGAGATGGTCCAGTTCAGGTGGACCTGATCTGGACCATGTGATGACTGACACACTGCCTCATATGATGGAATATCTACTCTCTGATGTGTGCTTGTCCACCTGCAGTATGCCCCCTACAAGAAAGGCAGCAAGCATAACAAGGCCTGTTATGCCAAGCAGCTGGGACTGGAATCTGCTGCCCAGGCCCTGCTACACAGTCCTCCCACTCTGGACCTGAGAGCCTGGGTCAAACCTGGGACTGAAGTTACAAACTTTATCACCCACACACTAAAACCCATCTAATCTACTCACACTTAAGTTATACTGCCAATAGTACTGGATACCCTGTGCCTCATTCCTCAAGTTAGCCAGATGGGCTAGTCTACAGCACGTGTCAGACTCATTCAACGGAGGGCAGAGTGTCTGTGGGTTTTCGCTGCTCTCTTTTTTATTTATTTATTTAACCTTTATTTAACCAGGAAGGGCTCATTGAGATTTAAAATCTCTTTTTCAAGAGCGTCCTGGCCAAGATAGGCAGCACCAAGTCATTACAAAAAATTACAGACAGACAACATGAAAAACTACAAGTAATCTAGTAAAAACCATTCATGAATTCACAAGAGTATAACAATATCAAAAACAGCAAATTAAAAACATTGACAGGTCAGGGAATCAGCCTCAAAATCCTTCATCAGAGATTTAAAAACACCAATCGGGACAAGTTCTTCCAGTTTAAAATTATTTTGTAAGGTGTTCCAAGACGATGGCGCAGAGTACATAAAAGACCTTTTACCAAATTCAGTTCGGACATTTGGAACAGTTAGCAGGATAAAGTCCAGTGAACGAAGAGAGTACCCACCACATTTCTGAACAATAAAAATGCCCAAATAAAAAGGTAGAAAACCCAAAATGGCTTTGTAAATAAAAGTATACCAGTGACTGAGCCTACGAGTGACTAGAGAAGGCCAGCCAACCCTGGTATACAAAGTACAGTGGTGCGTAAGGGTTTTGCAGTTTAAAATAAATCTCAAAGTACCATGATAAAGAGTGTCAATTGATCTCAAACACTGAGCGGAAGCATTCATATATAAAATATCCCCATAGTCTAGTAAAGGCATAAATGTAGCTGATACTAGCCTCCTTCTGGCTTCAAAAGAAAAACTGGCCTTATTCCTAAAATAAAATCCCAATTTCAGCTTCAATTTTTTTGTAAGTTGTTGAATATGCAATTTAAAAGAGAGGCCGTCATCAATTAGAATTCCAAGATATTTATATGAGGTTACAACCTCAATCTCCTTGCCCTGACAGGTAGTAACAGGTGAAAGGTTCAGAGGTCTATTTCTTGCATTAGAAAACACCATTAGTTTAGTTTTGTCAGTATTGAGGATAAGCTTCAATTGACACAAGGTATGTTGAACAGTATAAAAAGCAGTTTGCAAGTTCTGGAAAGCTTTTGTAAGAGATGAGGCACAACAGTAAATAACAGTATCATCAGCATAAAAATGAAGTTGTGCATTTTGGACATTTTTGTCTAAATCATTAATATAAATAGTGAATAAGAGAGGACCAAGTACAGAGCCCTGGGGCACACCATTCAGGACAGACAATTTAACAGACATAAGCCCATCAAATTGAGTGCACTGAGTTCTATCAGACAGATAGTTAGCAAACCATGCAACTGCATGCTCCGACAGACCTACACTCAACAATCTCTGCCTTAGTATAGCATGATCAACTGTATCAAAAGCCTTAGAGAGATCAATAAAAAGTGAGACACAGTGCTGTTTTTTGTCAAGGGCTTCAGTGATATCATTTAAAACCTTCATGGCTGCTGTAATTGTGCTATGCTTCTTCCTGAAGCCCGATTGATACATTGAAAAAATAGAGTTAGTAAATAAAAACTCTTTTAGCTGTTCACTTACAAGGGTTTCAAGTATTTTCACCAGGGGTGACAGCTTTGAGATTGGCCTATAATTATTTAAAAGAGTTGGATCTCCCCCTTTTAAAAGTGGTAGGACAAATGCTGATTTCCAGATCTTTGGAATTTCATTACATTCCAGGGTTAGATTGAACAGATATGTAAGTGGTTCAGCTATGAAATCAGCTGCCAGATTTAAAAAGCAGGGATCCAAAAGATCAGGACCTGCAGGCTTTCTTTGATCTAAGGATTTCAGGGCTTTATGTACCACCTGCACTGAGAATGGCAGAAAACTAAAAGTTTGACCAGCTCTCACTGGTTCATCCACACAGGGTTGTACAGAGACAGAGGACACTGGTTCATCCACACAGGGTTGTACAGAGACAGAGGACACTGAATCAAACAGCCTACCAGATGATACAAAGTGCTCATTGAAACAATTCAGCATTTCAGTTTTGTCATATATAGCAACAGAGTCCTTCAAAACACATGACGGTAATTCATTAACATTACTGTTACCAGACATAGACTTAATAGCATTCCAACACTTTCTAGGGTCATTCAGGTTATCAGTGGTAACAGACATAAAATATTCAGACTTGGCCTTCCTGAGAAGAAAAGAACACTTGTTTCTTAACTGCCTAAAAATAAGCCAATCAGCATCAGAACAAGATTTCCTTGCTTTAGCCCAGGCTAGATTACGGTCGTGAATAATACAAGACAGCTCAGAAGAAAACCATGGATTATCCCGCCCTTTAACCCTGAACCTGCGGAATGGTGCATGTTTGTTTACTATTTGGAAAAAACCATCATGAAAGAATATCCAGGCAGTTTCCACATCAGGGATAAGCTCAATCTTGCTCCAGTCAAAATAAAACAAATCATGAAAGAAAGCCTGCTCATTAAAACACTTCAAATTTCTCTTACGAATAAAACGTGGATTTGTCTTTGGAACCTTAGTATTTCTAACAGCAACAACAGCACAATGGTCACTTAAATCATTACAAAAAACACCAACCGCAGAATATTTATGTGGAACATTTGTCAATATCAAATCAATCAGGGTAGATTTATCAGGGCATTTAAGATTTGGGCGAGTGGGTGAATTAATCAACTGGGTAAGATTCATAGAATTACAAAACATTTTTAAATCATCAGACACCGGCTTTAACCAACACCAGTTGAGATCACCAATCAAGATCATTTCACTGTAAAGAAGTTTAGACATAAGGTGCGTCAAAGAAGAAAATGCATCACCAAGAGCAGAGGGGGGTCTATAACAGCCAATCACAGTTATAGAGAGGCCCTTTGAAACCTCAATATTCAAAGCAAGAAATTCCAACTGTTTACAAATAGTTTCAGACTTTGCCACACTTACATGGAATTTAGATTTTACATATATAGCCACACCCCCACCTTTCTTAACCCGATCTGCACGATAAACATTGTAACCACTTATACAAATATCCTTATCAAAAATAGACTTGCTGAGCCAGGTTTCCGAAAACACAATTACATCAGCATCAGTTGATTTAGCCCAAATCCTAACCCCATCAATTTTTGACAACAGGCTGCGTACATTTAAATGAAAAATACCAAAACCAGATCTTGATTTAAAATCAGAGGGGGTTTGGAGACATTGCATATCAGGGCCAGGGTTAGGTTGCACGTTACCTGATATCAACAACAGAAGAATAACTAGGCACCTCTGTTTAATAACCTTGCACGGCTTCTCTTTTTTAAGAGACCTACTGCAAGCGAATTCTACAAGTGAGTTTCCAGACAATACAAAACAGTCATTTAAAACCATTAGACTTTGGTAGTGACACAAATTCGTACTGTTCACATCATGCCACAAATGCATCGGCACTTGGACGAGTGGACCGAGTGAAAAAGAGCGAGTTCCTGCAGACAAAATGTCTAATGGACGCGAGAGTACATTGTCAGATGTACTCACCCTGCGACAATGTTCGTTTTCTCCAGAGTTCAATAAAGTCAGTGCACAAAGCAATACCACGTAAATTGTCATTTTCTCTGACCAAAAAACAAGAGGCCAACGAAGGTAAGTGGAGAGAGGGACAGCGTGTATGTGAGTCAATGTGAGTGTTTGCGCGTGTGAGTAGATTGGGTAACGGGTTGAGCTGCCACTGACAGCCAGGCGAAGAGCAAGGAGCAGCTCGGACAAGACACTCCGCGGACTAACGAGGAACTCAGGCCAGCCAGAGATAGGGTTACTTTGGTAAACTTCAAGTAATGAAGTTCCGAGTTGAGGAGGACCCGTGATCTTTACACCAGCAAAAATAAAATAGTTTGCACTACGCAACAACGAAGTTACGCAACCATAAATAAATAGATTATTAGTAGGTTAAAAATGTACTAGTCACAAACAAACGACTTGACATGCTGCCATCTTGGATTTGGAACTTTAGAGAGTGTGTACTTGATTGATTGATTAATTAAGGTCACTGATTAGTAAGTAACTCCCCTCACCTGGTTGTCTAGGTCTTAATTGAAATGAAAAACCGAAACCCAGCAGCCACTAGACCCTCTATGGAATGAGTTTGACAACCCTGGTCTATGGCACCACCAGGTGCCCTCTATGGAATGAATTTGACACCCCTGGTCTACGTCACCACCAGGTGCCCTCCATGGAATGAGTTTGACACCCCTGGTCTATAGCACCACCAAGTGCCCTCTATGGAATGAGTTTGACACCCCTGGTCTACGGCACCACCAGGTGCCCTCTATGGAATGAGTTTGACACCCCTGGTCTACGTCACCACCAGGTGCCCTCTATGGAATGAGTTTGACACCCCTGGTCTATAGCACCACCAGGTGCCCTCTATGGAATGAGTTTGACACCCCTGGTCTACGGCACCACCAGGTGCCCTCTATAGAATGAGTTTGACGCCATTGTCTATAGCACAACCAGGTGCCCTCTATGGAATGAGTTTGACACCCCTGGTCCATAGCACCACCAGGTGCCCTCTATTGAATGAGTTTGACACCCCTGGTCTATAGCAGCACCAGGTGCTCTGTATGGAATGAGTTTGACACCCCTGGTCTACAGCACCACCAGGTGCCCTCTATGGAATGACTTTGACACCCCTGGTCTACAGCACCACCAGGTGCCCTCTATGGAATGACTTTGACACCCCTGGTCTGTAGCACCACCAGGTGCCCTCTATGGAATGACTTTGACACCCCTGGTCTACAGCACCACCAGGTGCCCTCTACGGAATGACTTTGACACCCCTGGTCTACAGCAGGTCTGTGCCATTATCCCCCATCATACTTTAAAGAGGGCAGCAGAGGCCTATGAAAGGGGTCCACAATGGGGATGCTTTGGCTAGATATGGAGAATGATGTCTCCCAACCTGCATGATCTATGGGGAACATGTGTCTCTAATGTGGTCATACATTTGGCAGGAGGTTAGGAAGTGTAACTCAGTTTCCACCTCATTTTGTGGGCAGTGTGCACATAGCTAGCCTGGCACGACAAAGCCTATTCCCCCTCAGGAGACTGAAAAGATTTGGCATGGGTCCTCAGATCCTCAAAAGGTTCTACAGCTGCACCATCGAGAGCATCCTGACTGGTTGCATCACCGCCTGTTATGGCAACTGCTCGGCCTCCGACCACAAGGCACTACAGAGGGTAGTGCCTATGGCCCAGTACATCACTGGGGCCAAGCTTCCTGCCATCCAGGACCTCTATACCAGGCGGTCAGAGGAAGGCCCTAAAAATTGTCAAAGACTCCAGCCACCCTAGTCATAGACTGTTCTCTCTGCTACCGCACAGCAAGCGGTACCGAGTCTAGGTCTAGGTCCAAAAGGCTTCTCAACAGCTTCTACCCCCAAGCCATAAGACTCCTGAACAGCTAATCATGGCTACCCGGACTATTTGCACTGCCCCCCCACCCCAACCCCATCTTTTTACGCTGCTGCTACTCGGTTAATTATTTATGCATAGTCACTTTAACTTTACCCACATGTACATATTACCTCAACTACCTCAACTAGCCGGTGCCCCCGCACATTGACTCTGCACCGGTACCGCCCTATATATAGCCTCCCTACTGTTATTTTATTTTACTTCTGCTCTTTTTTTCTCAACACTTTTTTTGATGTCGTTGTTTTATTTTACTTTTTTATTAAGAAATAAATGCATTGTTGGTTAAGGGCTGTAAGTAAGCATTTCACGGTAATGTCTACACCTGTTGTATTCGGCGCATGTGGCAAATACAATTTGATTTGATTTGATCTCTCAAGAGCCAGATTTGCCTATGGCGGCATCTCTCAACAGCAAGGCTATGCTCACTGAGTCTATGAGTCTCTCTCTCTCTCTCTCTCTCTCTCTCTCTCACTCTCTCTTTTTCTCTCTTTCTCTCTCTTTTTCTCTCTCTCTGTCCACCCTCTCTCTCTCTGTCTGTCTGTCTGTCTGCCTGTCTGTCTGTCTGTCTGTCTGTCTGTCTGTCTGTCTCTCTGTCTGTCTGTCTCTCTCTCTCTCTCTCTCTCTCTCTCTCTCTCTCTCTCTCTCTCTCTCTCTCTCTCTCTCTCTCTCTCTCTCTCTCTCTCTCTCTCTCTCTCTCTCTCTCAATTTCAAGCTGCTTTATTGGCATGAAAAACATTGTGTCAATATTGCCAAAGCAACAATGTATACAAAATACATCGTAATAAATAATAACTAAAAATAATATAAAATGGTAGTAAATAATAATAATAGAACAATTAAAACAAATAACAACAATAACATGGTAACAGTAAATAGTAGAAATACATTAAATATAAAAGGCTAAACATGGAAAATGAAACTATAACTAACTTATAACTATGTAACTGTCATCCTCACCATTACATCAGTACTACAACTACCATCATCGTTACTACTACTACTACTGCCACCATCATTAAACTGCTATCATTACCATCACCCCTACTACCCGTACCACTACTATTTAGAATAATAATCACAATAATAATAATAGTAATAACAATAATAGTAATAACAAGTAAGTTACTGTTTACTATGCAGATGTTATTATTCAGTTTCCCTCAGGCTATGGCAGGCAAATACATATTTGGCTGCAAGTGGAGCCGTTGGGTTTAATAAGTAAAAATGTGCAATAAATGTAGTAATTTCTGTGAATAATGAATCTCTTGGTGAGGAATATTTATCAGAGTAAAGGAGAAAGTGCATCTCTGTTTCTACCTCCCTTGTCGTGAAGTGACCACATACACGCTCCTCTTTGGGTAGCCATGTCTTTTTATGTCTGCCGGTTTCTATTGCCAATTGGTGGTCACTCAGCCTGTACTTGGTAAGGATATGTCTCTGCTTCGTATCTCTGACAGAGTAGAGATAATCAGCCAATTCACATTCTCTGTTCAGAGCCAGATAGCAATTTAGTCAGCTTTGGGATTTTGTTTTGTTCTTCCAATGTTGTAAATATGAGTCCTTTGACTGGCTCATGATTTTGTTTATTTGAATTATTTATTTTGAAGCAGTGCTGGTGTCAGCTTGGTTGGTTAGGTCCAACACCAGCTGACTGAGAGGGCTCGTTTCTGGGCTCAGCTTTTGGGTTTGAAGTGCTTTAAATTGGAGACTTGAATTGGACTTGAATTGAGATGTAGCCAAAATGTTAATGATATTTTTTGTACTTTCATTACCACTGGAAAGCGGCCCAATTCTGCCCTACATGCATTAGTTGGTGTATTTCTTTGGACTTAGGGCTTCAATTGGATGTTTGTCCCACATTTTAAAGTCCAGTTTATTGAGTGGCCCCCAAACCTCACTTCCGTAAAGAGCTATTGGTAGGATTACGCTGTCAAATATTTAGGTCCAAATTCTAATTGGGATGTTGATTTTGAATAATTTCATTTTTATTGCATACAATGCTCTGCGGGCTTTTTCTTTGAGTGCATTCACTGCCATATTAAAGTTTCCCGATGCAGATATGGTCAGACCAAGGTGTGAGTAATTTTGAGTGTGTTTTTTTTAATTTACTGCCAGGGCCCAATTATGGCAATATTGCTCTAGAATGTTAAGGTTCTGTTGAAGACCTTCTTTGGTTGGTGATAGAAGTACCAAATCATCAGCATATAGCAGGTATTTTACCTCTGTGTCAAATAGTGTGAGTCCTGGGGCTGCATAATGGTCCAATATGTCTGCTAATTCATTGATATAAATGTTGAAAAGGTTTGGACTCAAACTGCAGCCTTGTCTCACACCTCGACGTTGTGAAAATAATTATGTTCTTTGGTTTTTGATTTTTATTGCACTCTTTTTTATTTTTTTATTTATTTTTTATTTCACCTTTATTTAACCAGGTAAGCCAGTTGAGAACAGGTTCTCATTTACAACTGCGACCTGGCCAAGATAAAGCAAAGTAGTGCAATAAAAACAACACAGAGTTACATATGGGGTAAAAAAACATAAAGTCAGAAATACAACAGAGGGAAATATGTACGAAAAATACAAAAAAACAGGGTATTTACAGGCTATTTACAGACACACGACAGAAACAGGACTGCACTACTTCGCCATCTTGGATTGATGCATGATGTTTTCTATATACATACATTTTATTAAGTCATACACCTTACCACCAAGCCCACTTTGAATAATTTTGAAGAATAGCCCTTTGTGCCAAATAGAATCGAATGCTTTTTTAAAGTAAATAAAACAAGCAAAGATTTTGCCCTTTTATTTTTTGGACGTGTTTATTAATTAGTGTGTGTAAGGTGTATATATGGTCAGTAGTGCGATGGTTGGGGAGAAAGCCAATTTGACATTTACCTATTCAATTGTTTTATTGAAGAAAGGTTTGAATTCTTGAATTCAAAATGCTACAGAAAACCTTTCCCAAGTTGATGTTTACGCAAATTCCCCTGTAATTATTGGGGTCTGATTTGTCTCCACTTTTGTGGATAGGGGAGATGAGCCCCTGGTTCCAGACATTAGGAAAGCAGCCAGAAGTTAGTAGCATTTTGAACAATTTAAGCACAGCATTTTGCAACTCAGGTGTGCTGTTTTTCAGCATTTAATTTCTGATGTTATCTAGACCACAAGCCTTCTTTGGTATTATAGAATTTAGCTTTTCATTTGGTTATTGTTGGGTTATTGGGTAATCTAATGGATTTTGGTTGTTTTTAATGACTAATTCAAGGATTTTCAATTTTTCTTGATTTTCTAATTGGTTATGTTGTAAGTCTTTTGTGGGATGTTTTGTATAGATTATCAAAATAAGTCTTCCACATCTCTTCATCTTGTATGGCTAATTCTTGTGGCTTTGTCGTGCTTAAATTGTTCCACATGTCCCAGAATTGATTTTGGTCAATTGCGTTTTCAATTTCATTAAGTGTCTTATTGGTATAATTCAATTTCTTGCGTTTCAGTGTATGTTAATACTGTTTCAGAGTTTCAAAGTATTCATAGCGTAGCTCTGGATTGTTTTGCTATTTATGTTTTTCATTTGATATTTGTCTTAATTGTTTTCTAATTGTTTTACATTCGTTATCAAACAATTTTTCAGAAACGTTTATTTTATTGTTTCTTATGTTGCATTTCTCTGGTTTTCTCAAATTTGCTTTTGATGCTGCTTTATGGAATATGTAATTTATGTTCTGAGTAGCCGAATTGACACCTTCTTTATTGTTTTGGTGAGTTATTGAAGACCTGTATAGAGTTCATCATTTCATTTGAGTTCAATGTTTCAATTAATTTCTCAGCACTGTTTAGAGCCCATCTGTATGATTGGTTCATGTTGTAGAGTTTATTGGGCAATTTTTTTGAATGAGTATTGCTGGTTAATTTCTTCGAAACACGTTGATCTGACTGTGATCTGACAATGAATGTACTAATGGAGAAGGGGTCGATGTCAGTGATGGCATAATCGACTACACTTGTCCCAAGAGCTGAGCAGTAAGTAAACCGACCTAAAGAGTCCCCTCTGATTCTACTATTAAGCATGTACAGGCCTAAGGATCGACAGAGACTCACTAACTCCTTCCCGTTTTTGTTCAGTATTTGGTCAGGACTGTTTCTATTATTTATAATAGGGCTACTGTACAAGGAGGGGTGTCCAAATATGTGGTGGTTACCTCCCGCATGATTGATGGTAGTAAACTTTCTTTATAGCCTGAGGGACACTGAGTTTCAATATATTCACGACACCATGTTTCCAGTAGGAGTATGATGTCCTGTCCCTTGATCTTTTTAAGAAATTCTGGATTTGTTGTTTTAGAACCTAAATGTAAAGAGTATAGGCCCTGGATATTCCAAGACCTGATAGTTAATGATTTCATTTATAATAAGTGATATTCACTGGTTTGAGTAAAGTACATTGGAAAAAAATCTATATACAGTGAGGGAAAAAAAGTATTTGATCCCCTGCTGATTTTTTACGTTTGCCCACTGACAAAGAAATGATCAGTCTATAATTTTAATGTTAGGTTTATTTGAACAGTGAGAGACAGAATAACAACAAAAAAATCCAGAAAAACTCATGTCAAAAATGTTATAAATTTATTAGCATTTTAATGAGGGAAATAAGTATTTGACCCCCTCTCAATCAGAAAGATTTCTGGCTCCCAGGTGTCTTTCATACAGGTAACGAGCTGAGATTAGGAGCACACTCTTAAAGGGAGTAATCCTAATCTCAGATTGTTACCTGTATAAAAGACACCTGTCCACAGAAGCAATCAATCAATCAGATTCCAAACTCTCCACCATGGCCAAGACCGAAGAGCTCTCCAAGGATTTCAGGGACAAGATTATAGACCTACACAAGGCTGGAATGGGCTACAAGACCATCACCAACAGCTTGGTGAGAAGGTGACAACAGTTGGTGCGATTATTTGCAAATGGAAGAAACACAAAATAACTGTCAATCTCCCTCGGCCTGGGGCTCCATGCAAGATCTCACCTCGTGGAGTTGCAATGATCATGAGAACGGTGAGGAATCAGCCCAGAACTACACGGGAGGATCTTGTCAATGATCTCAAGGCAGCTGGGACCATAGTCACCAAGAAAACAATTGGTAACACACTACGCCGTGAAGGACTGAAATCCTGCAGCGCCCGCAAGGTCCCCCTGCTCAAGAAAGCACATATACAGGCCCGTCTGAAGTTTGCCAATGAACATCTGAATGATTCAGAGGAGTACTGGGTGAAAGTGTTGTGGTCAGATGAGACCAAAATCGAGCTCTTTGGCATCAACTCAACTCACCGTGTTTGGAGGATGAGGAATGCTGCCTATGACCCCAAGAACACCATCCCCACTGTCAAACATGGAGGTGGAAACATTATGCTTTGGGGGTGTTTTTCTGCTAAGGGGACAGGACAACTTCACCGCATCAAAGGGACGATGGACGGGGCCATGTACCGTCAAATCTTGGGTGAGAACCTCCTTCCCTCAGCCAGGGCATTGAAAATGGGTAGTGGATGGGTATTCCAGCATGACAATGACCCAAAACACACGGCCAAGGCAACAAAGGAGTGGCTCAAGAAGAAGCACATTAAGGTCCTGGAGTGGCCTAGTCAATCTCCAGACCTTAATCCCATAGAAAATCTGTGGAGGGAGCTGAAGGTTTGAGTTGCCAAACGTCAGGCTCGAAACCTTAATGACTTGGAGAAGATCTGCATAGAGTTGGACAAACCTACCATTACAATTATCTTTGTCAGTGGGCAAACGTACAAAATCAGCAGCGGATCAAATACTTTTTTCCCTCACAATTGAATTTGGAAGTTTACATACAGTTAGGTTGGAGTCATTAAAACTCATTTTTCAACCACTCCACACATTTCTTGTTAACAAACTATAGTTTTGGCGAAGTCGGTTAGGACATCTACTTTGTGCATGACACAAGTAATTTTTCCAACAGTTGTTTACAGACAGATTATTTCACTTATAATTCACTGTATCACAATTCCAGTGGGTCAGAAGTTTACATACACTAATTTGACGGTGCCTTTAAACAGCTTGGAAAATTCCAGAAAATGATGTCATGGCTTTAGAAGCTTCTTATAGGCTAATTGACATCATTTGAGTACATTGGAGGTGTACCTGTGGATGTATTTAAAGGCCTACCTTCAAACTCAGTGGCTCTGCTTGACATCATGGGAAAATCTAAAGAAATCCACAAGTCTGGTTCATCCTTGAGAGCAATTTCCAAATGCCTGAAGGTACCACGTTCATCTGTACAAACAATAGTATGCAAGTTTAAACACCATGGTACTACGCAGCCGTCATACCGCTCAGGAAGAAGACGCGTTCTGTCTCCTAGAGATGAACATACTTTGGTGCGAAAAGTGCAAATCAATCCCAGAACAACAGCAAAGGACCTTGTGAAGATGCTGGAGGAAACAGGTACAAAAGTATCTATATCCACAGTAAAACGAGTCCTATATTGACATAACCTGAAAGGCCGCTCAGCAAGGAAGAAGCCACTGCTCCAAAACCGCCATAAAAAAAAGCCAGACTACAGTTTGCAACTGCACATGGGGACAAAGATCATACTTTTTGGAGAAATGTCCTCTGGTCTGATGAAACAAAAATAGATCAGTTTGCCCATGATAAAAAGGTGGTAACTTGCAAGCCGAAGAACACCATCCCAACAGTGAAGCACAGGGGTGGCAGCATCATGCTGTGGGGGTGCTTTGCTGCAGGAGGGACTGGTGAACTTTACAAAATAGATGGCATCATGAGGAAGGAAGATTATGTGGATATATTGAAGTAACATCTCAAGACATCAGTCAGGAAGTTAAAGCTTGGTCGCAAATGGGTCTTCCAAATGGACAATGAACCCAAGCATACTTCCAAAGTTGTGGCAAAATGGCTTAAGGACGACAAAGTCAAGGTATTGGAGTGGCCATCACAAAGCCCTGACCTCAATCCTATTGAAAATGTGTGGGCAGAACTGAAAAAGCATGTGCGAGCAAGGAGGCCTACAAACCTGACTCAGTTACACCAGCTCTGTCAGGAGGAATGGGCCAAAATTCAACCAACTTATTGTGGGAAGCTTGTGGAAGGCTACCCGAAATGTTTGAGCCAAGTTAAACAATTTAAAGGCAATGCTACCAAATACTAATTGAGTGTATGTAAACTTCTGACCCACTGGGAATGTGATGAAAGAAATAAAAGCTGAAATAAATCATTCTCTCAATTATTATTCTGACATTTCACATTCTTGAAATAAAGTGGTGATCCTAACTGACCTAAGAAAGGTAATTTTTACTAGGATTAAATGTCAGGAATTGTGAAAAACTGAGTTTAAATGTATTTGGCTAAGGTGTATGTAAACTTCCGACTTCAACTGTATATACACATACACTTACACACATCATTACATATATAATTATTATTATAAAACCAGTGCCAGTAAAATAGAGAATAGTTGTAAACAAATCAATAAGAATGGACTAAGATTGCACTAAAAATAAGTACAATGCAATGCAATGCAATCTGCAACCCCTTGTACGTATGTGTTTCTTGTGCGTGTGTGTGTGCGTGTGAATTAAAGGGTCTGTCTAGCCCAGTAGTCTGCATATTAGATGCAGTAGTTGGCGCACCTCTCCTATCTCTGATTGTTCTAGGTGTGTTTTGCAAGAGGTTACCTCAGCATAACATCTGAATGATAGATGGTGTGGACTGCATCACGTGGTGCACTTCTCTGAAGGACAGTGTTCTACCCGACCCTAGAGTAGTGGTCAGTGCTGTGTTGTGATGGGCCGGGTCTAGTGGTGTTGTGTTGTGATGGGCCGGGTCTAGTAGTGCTGTGTTGTGATGGGCCGGGTCTAGTAGAGCTGCGTTGTGATGGGCCGGGTCTAGTAGATCTGTGTTGTGATAGGCCTGGTCTAGTAGTGTTGTGTTGTGATGGGTCGGGTCTAGTAGAGCTGTGTTGTGATGGGCCGGGTCTGGTCGTGCTGTCCTGAGGCGTGTCTGGTCTGGTGTTGGGTCTGGTCTGCTGTGTTGGGCCCGTTCTTTTAGAGCTGTGCTGTAATAAGCCGTGTCTGGCTCTTCTCTCCTGGGGATGGTGGGGGTACTGTTGTTTCAGAAAGCGGGGGGCCTCTGCTGCTGGGGTGATGGGTATGTTTGTTCCTGCCAAGTGTTCCATCCTTAAGGTATCTCTCTCTCTCTCTCTCTCTCTCTCTCTCTCTCTCTCTCTCTCTCTCTCTCTCCCTCGCACTCTCTCTCTCTTTTTCTCTCTCTCTCTGTCCCTCTCTCTATCTCCCTCTCTCAATTCAATTTCAATTTCAATTCAATTTAAGGGCTTTATTGGCATGGGAAACGTATGTTAACATTGCCAAAGCAAGTGAAGTAGATAGTGAACAAAAGTGAAATAAACAATAAATATTAACAGTACACATTACACTCAGAAGTTCCAAAATAATAAAGACATTTCAAATGTCATATTATGTTAATGTCTATGTATTCTCTCTCTCTCTCTCTCTCTCTCTCTCTCTCTCTCTCTCTCTCTCTCTCTCTCTCTCTCTGGCTCTGTCTCTCTCCCTCTTTCTCTCTCTCTCTCCCTCTCTCTCTGACTATTTGGATTATGGTACATTTAATGTTAACGTCTCTTTGTCCACTGAGCCACGGACTGTTTATGTAAATCTGTTTAAAGATGAGTGATCTTTGAGTAATATCCCAAGATCGCTGTGAGTTGAACTCTGTGGCAGTGCGTGGCATTTCCCTCTTACAGTTTTTCTCAATTGCTAAAACACAATTTCTGAAACCTTGCTCCATTTCTTGAAAACGTTAAACACAAAACCTCATCTTCAAGCACTATTTACAAAACCTCTGACTCCTCTCGCAAAAATGAAACATTCGCCTCAAAACAGTTTTACCTGTGTTCAAAATCAAACACTGCTCTCAAATTCTCAAATCATAAACAAAGTGATCAAAATGATATACACTCTCAAGCAGTCAGTAAACAATACACCGAAAAATTGAAAACACATTGTTCAAAACATACAGTTCTCAGGGAGAAGTACATTTTAAATCTCAAAACAAATTTCATATTTTTCCGTCATTGTCTTTTGATGAACGAAAACATGTTCTATCATAGTAGCTCAAAATTGATCAGAAATTACTACTCTGCTTTGCTCTTTAGTTTTTTGTTCTTCCTCCTCCTTGTACCCCATATTTTTACAGTACTGTACCCTGCATCTCACAAACTTGTCCTTTGTCTCTGTGATACTGTAATTCTTGTTCTTTGTTGATATGAACCTGCAACCAGTCAAAATCTATTGAGCAGTCAGTACTGTTAACAAATGGAAAGCACAATGTTCAGGGCCATACAATTTGTCCATTGTACAGTATACAGCCTACAAGGCACTGTACTACAGTATACAATACTAAAAGGGACAAAAATCAAAGGAGTAAACATGTGATCAATGTGCTTCTTCTTGTCTTTGGGCTGGGTCAGGCCAGAGCACTTCGTCGACATCACAAGCAATATTGTCCCTCCTGAGGCAACGGGGGAAGAAGCCTCTTGTGTGCCGTATCCAGCCCTGACATGATTCCTCACCTATATCACCACAGGCTAAATCCATGGCTTGCAGCAGATTTACTCTGGTGTAGGGTTGTCTATCATACACTTTCCATCTCCAAGAGGAGAAAAACTCCTCAATCGGATTCAGGAAAGGCGAGTATGTGTCACGGTTTCGGCCGAGGCTGCTCCTCCTCCTGGTTCGGGCAGGCTTCGGCGTTCGCCGTCCCCGGAGTACTAGCTGCCACCGCTCTATGTTTCTGTGTTCCATTGCTTTTGTCTGTCTGTCACACCTGTGTCTGTTTGAGAGTTGATTACGTGTCTTATAAGTTCCGTGTTGTAATCTAGGGTATTTGTGTGTTGTTTTTCCGTTGCCACTTTGTTAATGATACGTGTTTGTTTTTCCGTGACATTTTGCTTGTTCAAGTGTTTTACGCGTGTGCGTAATTTTCCTCGCCACTTCGTGTTTCGAGGTCGGGGCTTGTATACTTGTTTTGGAGACTATTAAAAGTCTAGTTGGACTAACCTCTGCTTCCTGCGCTTGACTCCTCCACCACATCCACGACGGATTATGACAGAACAACACACCATCATGGAGTCAGCAGGATCAGCGGCGTCTCCCGAATCCCTGCTGGACCGGATCAATTTCCAGGACGCCATGATCCAGCAACTCGGGACCGCCATGGACAAGGTGTCCAACGCCCTGCGCCGTTTGGTGAACTCTGAGGACCCTTACAACATCGCATCACCAACGGCCAGTCCTCCTCTCTCAGTACCGGAACCCAGTGGCATTCGGCTCTCACTCCCGAGGGCATATGACGGTTCTGCAGCCGGGTGTCAGGGATTCCTCCTGCAGGTAGAACTGTACCTTGCCACTATACACCCGGCGCCCTCGGGATACGAGAGCGTCTCCGCCCTCATCTCCTGTCTCTCCGGCAAGGCGTTGGAATGGGCCAACGCCGAATGGAGGGGAATAGACGCCGCTACCATCACCTACGCGGAGTTCTCTCGCCGCTTCAGGGCTGTCTTCGATCATCCCCCTGAGGGGAAAGCGGCGGGAGAGCGTCTATTCCACCTCCGACAGGGGAAGAGGAGCGCACAGGAGTTCGCACTGGAGTTCCGGACACTTGCGGCGGATGCGGGGTGGAATGAGAGGGCCCTCATCGACCAGTACCGATGTAGTCTACGAGAGGACGTTCGTAGGGAGCTGGCCTGCAGGGACACCAACCTGTCGTTTGACCAGTTGGTGGACATTTCCATCCGTCTGGATACCCTGCTGGCTACCCGCGGACGTCCCGAGTGGGGGTCGTCCAGTCCACCCTCCAGCACCCCCGAGCCGATTCCCATGGAGCTAGGGGGTGCTGGCGCTAGAGAGAGGAGGAGAGGGAACCCGAGGGAGGCCATCCACTGCACCACCTGCGGTCGTGGAGGACACACTGCGGCCAGGTGCTGGGGAGGGTCTCCTAGGGGAGGTGACAGCAGGCCACGCACTGGGGAGTCATTTCAGGTGAGTAGGCGCCCCACTCACCCAGAGCTCTCTGTTGGTCACATCAGTATTCCTGTGAGGTTTCCACAGGTGGCACCTCATTCCCAGCATAAGGCGCTAGTAGATTCAGGCGCAGCTGGGAACTTTATTGATCGGGCATTTTGTAGTAGGTTAAGGATTCCCCTTCGGCCGGTAGACAATCCATTTCCTGTCCACGCACTAGACAGCCGGCCGTTGGGGTCGGGCCTGATCAGGGAGGTCACAGCACCACTGACTATGACGACGCAGGGGGGTCATGAGGAGATCATTCAGTTTTATCTGATTGACTCTCCTGCGTACACCGTGGTGTTGGGCCTTCCCTGGTTAAGCACCCATGATCCTACTATAGCGTGGCAACAGAGGGCTCTTATGGAGTGGTCTGCTCAGTGTGTAGGGAGATGTCTAGGTGTTTCCGTAGGGGCGACCTCGGTAGAGAGTCCGAACCAAGTGCCCGCACTGCGCATTCCCCCCGAGTATGAGGATTTAGCACTCGTGTTTAGCAAATCGAGGGCAGCACGGCTACCTCCTCATAGACAGGGGGACTGTGCGATAAATCTCCAAACAGGAGCGGCTCTTCCTCGGAGTCATGTGTATCCCCTGTCTCAAGAGGAGACAGCGGCTATGGAGACATACATAGCCGAGCCCTTGGCACAGGGATACATACGGTCCTCTACTTCCCCAGTCTCCTCGAGTTTCTTCTTTGTGAAGAAGAAGGACGGGGGATTGCGCCCGTGTATTGATTATCGTAGTCTCAATCAGATCACAGTTAAATACAGCTACCCACTGCCACTGATTGCGACGATGACGGAATCATTATGCGGAGCGCGATTCTTCACAAAGTTGGATCTCAGGAGCGCGTACAATCTGGTGCGCATTAGGGAGGGGGATGAATGGAAGACAGCATTTAGCACCACCTCGGGTCATTACGAGTATCTCGTCATGCCATACGGGTTAATGAATGCTCCGTCAGTCTTCCAATCCTTTGTTGACGAGATTTTCCGGGACATGCATGGGCAGGGTGTCGTAGTTTACATCGACGACATCCTCGTGTACTCTTCTACACGAGCCGAGCATGTAGCCCAGGTGCGCCGAGTATTGAGAAGACTGTTGGAGCATGACTTGTATGTCAAGGCAGAGAAATGCCTGTTCTTCCAGGAGTCCGTCTCCTTTTTGGGTTATCGGTTGTCCTCGTCTGGTGTGGAGATAGAGGTAGACCGGGTATCGGCCGTGCGTAATTGGCAAACTCCAACCACTGTAAAAGAGGTGCAGCAGTTCTTGGGTTTTGCTAATTACTACCGGAGGTTTATTCGGGGTTTTGGACAGGTTGCAGCTCCCATTACGTCCCTGCTAAAGGGGGGTCCGGTTCGTTTGCGGTGGTCGGCTGAGGCGGACAGGGCATTTATCAAGCTTAAGAACCTGTTCACCTCGGCTCCGGTGCTGGCGCATCCGGATCCCTCTTTACCATTCCAGGTTGAGGTAGACGCGTCCGAGACCGGTATTGGGGCAGTCCTGTCACAGCGGTCCGGCGCGCCACCTAAACTCCGCCCCTGTGCTTTCTACTCGAAGAAGCTCAGCTCGGCGGAGTGCAACTATGATGTTGGGGACAGGGAGTTGTTAGCCGTAGTCCAAGCCCTAAAGGTGTGGAGGCATTGGCTTGAGGGGGCTCAACACCCTTTTCTCATTCTGACTGATCACCGTAACCTGGAGTACATCCGGGCAGCTAGGAGATTGAACCCTCGTCAGGCTAGGTGGAATATGTTCCTAACCCGGTTTGTTTTTAAGATCACATACATCCCAGGGTCCCAGAATGTTAAGGCAGACGCACTGTCCCGGCGGTATGACACGGAGGAGAGGTCTAACGAGCCTACTTCCATATTGCCGGAATCTTGTTTGGTGGCTCCGGTAGTATGGGAGGTCGATACGGAAATCGAGCGGGCACTGCGTACCGACCCTACTCCCCCCGTGTGTCCTGTGGGGCGGACATACGTTCCGCTCGAGGTCCGTGATCGTCTGATTTATTGGGCTCATACATCACCCTCCTCTGGACATCCAGGTATTGGCCGGACCGTGCACTGTCTTAGCATGAAATACTGGTGGCCAACGTTAGCTAGGGATGTGAGGGTTTATGTCTCCTCCTGCTCGGTGTGTGCCCAGTGTAAGGCGCCTAGACATTTGCCCAGGGGTAAGCTACATCCCCTGCCCGTTCCACAACGACCATGGTCCCACCTATCGGTGGATTTCGTAACTGACCTACCCCACTCCCAGGGGAATACCACCATATTGGTCGTTGTGGATCGGTTTTCTAAGGCCTGTCGTCTCCTTCCCATGCCGGGTCTCCCTACTGCCCTACAAACCGCTGAGGCTCTCTTTACCCATGTGTTCCGGCACTATGGGGTCCCCGAGGATATAGTGTCTGACCGAGGTCCCCAGTTCACTTCCAGAGTTTGGGGAGCGTTCATGGAACGGTTGGGGGTCTCGGTAAGCCTTACCTCGGGGTACCACCCAGAGAGTAATGGGCAGGTGGAACGAGTCAACCAGGATGTGGGTAGGTTTTTGAGGTCCTATTGCCGGGACCGGCCGGAGGAGTGGTCGAGGTTCATCCCCTGGGCAGAGATGGCCCAGAACTCTCTCCGCCACTCCTCCACCAACTTAACACCTTTCCAGTGTGTTTTAGGTTATCAGCCGGTCCTGGCACCGTGGCACGAGAGCCAGATCGAGGCCCCTGCGGTGGACGAGTGGATTCGGCGCTCGGAAGAGACGTGGGACGCTGCCCATGTCCATCTGCAGCGTGCCATCCGTCACCAAAAGGCGAGCGCCGACCGTCACCGCAGTGAGGCACCGGTGTACGCACCGGGAGATCGAGTCTGGCTCTCGACTCGAAACCTGCCCCTCCGCCTGCCCTGCCGGAAGCTGGGTCGGCGGTTTGTGGGGCCCTTCAAAGTCCTGAGAAGATTGAACGAGGTGTGTTACAGGTTACAACTGCCTATAGAGTATAAAAATATTAACCCCTCGTTCCATGTGTCTCTTCTCAGGCCGGTGGTAGCTGGCCCACTCCAAGAGGATGAGATAGGAGAGACCCCTCCGCCCCCTTTGGACATCGAGGGGGCCCCGGCGTACAGAGTCCGGACCATCTTGGACTCGAGACGCCGGATGAGTGGTCTCCAGTATCTCGTGGAGTGGGAGGGGTACGGTCCGGAGGAACGGTGCTGGGTGCCCAGGAGGGACATACTAGATCCATCCCTCCTGACTGAGTTTCACCATGGGCATCCCACGCGCCCGGGTCCGCGTCCTCCTGGCCGTCCCCGAGGCCGGGGTCGGCGCGCGGCTGGAGCCGCGCGTCAAGGGGGGGGTACTGTCACGGTTTCGGCCGAGGCTGCTCCTCCTCCTGGTTCGGGCAGGCTTCGGCGTTCGCCGTCCCCGGAGTACTAGCTGCCACCGCTCTATGTTTCTGTGTTCCATTGCTTTTGTCTGTCTGTCACACCTGTGTCTGTTTGAGAGTTGATTACGTGTCTTATAAGTTCCGTGTTGTAATCTAGGGTATTTGTGTGTTGTTTTTCCGTTGCCACTTTGTTAATGATACGTGTTTGTTTTTCCGTGTCATTTTGCTTGTTCAAGTGTTTTACGCGTGTGCGTAATTTTCCTCGCCACTTCGTGTTTCGAGGTCGGGGCTTGTATACTTGTTTTGGAGACTATTAAAAGTCTAGTTGGACTAACCTCTGCTTCCTGCGCTTGACTCCTCCACCACATCCACGACGGATTATGACAGTATGGAGGGAGGTACAAGTTCATAAACTGCCCATTGATGTTTCTGAATGTATGCTTACTTGCACATACTGAGCTCGCAGTTCTTTCACCCTTGGTGAGTTGCGCTCAAAAGGTACTCTGTATACTTGTTTCATTTGCATCCTGTTACGATGGAGGACACGGTCAATTGTGGAATTACTCACACTGTCGATTCCCTGGAAGTGTGTGTTGTCTTGTATCACCCGTTCCTGGATTTCTCTGAGTCGTATTGCATTATCTTGAAGGACCATGCCAACTATAACGGCCTCTTGCTCCCGAGTGAATATAGCTGTCCTTCCACCTGCATGTGGCAGCCTTGCAATTCTACAAAAAGTAGTTGTGCAGTTACAAAACATATTCATTCAGTACAATACATACAGTGATTCACTTTACAAATGTCTATTGAAACAGCTGCATATTGTGAAGTACAGTAAATTTGCAATTACAAAAATACAGTAGTATACTGTACCTGTTCTCTTCTCTGAATGTCCTTACTATGGTGGATACAGAAAATTGGCTCAAATTGGGTTGCACTCTAAGTCCTGCTTCCCTCATTGTCAGTCCATGGACAAGAACATGGTCTATGACTGTTGCTCAAATTTCATCAGATATTTCCACTCTTTGTCTTCCTCTTCCTCTTCATCCTCCTCTTCCTCTTTCTTGCCCTCCTCCTCCTCCTCCTCGTCGCCCACCTCGCATACGCACTCGTCCTCGTCCTCTCACATTGTTTCTTCTATCCATTCTCAGACTTTCTCCTTCCCACCTTCAACAACCTGTTTGCTCTCTGAACTGGCTGATATTGGTTGTGTCGCATCATTTGAAACAGGTTAAATCAATTTTGAGTGGTTGTGTTCAATCAATGACATGTGTTCTCTATTTGTATTTGATTGTTGCCACTTGTGTTTACCAGTATGGATGACATGTGCATTAGAGTGCATAATGTGTTTTGAGAATGAGAATGTGTTTAGAGTTTTGCTGAAAAGTCGAAGTGAGATCTGCAAATTGTGTTTTACCATGTGAAATGGTTTAAGGTATTGACAACAGACTGCATAATTAGCTAAATGAGTCCAGGCAACTGAGAACTTTGTTCAGCCAATGGGTTTTAGTGTTTTAGCAATTGAGAAAAACTGTAACATATGTGACATGTCCCCTGCCGATGTGCCATTGGATTAGGGCCTGTGATTGACAGGCGTTCCTCCGCCGTGACAGCAGCTCACTGCCCTGAGAGGCAGAAGGGAGAGAGCGAGGGAAGGAGGTAGAGAGAGAGAGAGAGAGAGACAGAGAGAGAATGAGTGAGTTGCGGCTGTGGTGCAGCGCTGCAGTCATGGTGTTGTCCTTTCCATTCAGGCGTTGATTTGTTCATGTCGAGAGCAGTCCCCTCTGCGAGCGATGTTGTTAATTTTGTGACATGGGATTGTCACAGAGTGTTAATTTCTTCAGCGGTGACCTGCTAGCTGTCGGATTCCAGCAAAAATGAACATTTTCTTGGCGTCATGTTTAAAGGGAAAGGTTGTTGAATGTGTTGAATGTGTTGTGACAGGAGGCATGTGTGAGCACACACTCGCCTGTTTAATGTAGCACATTAGGCTTTCCCCAGGCAGTCAGGCAGTCAGACAGTCAGGCAATCAGTCAGTCAGGCAATCAGTCAGTCAGTCAGTCCGGCAGGCAGTGTATTAAGGGCAGGGTGTTAAGTGTTGGTCAGTATGTTTTTATGCAGCTGGGTACAGCATCAGTCAGGGGACAGAAGCTCCTGGAGATAACACTTTGAACTGAACTCCTGGTTATAGTGTCAGTTGATTTTGAATTATGTTGTTTTAATGGATTGAAAAAAAAACATTGCTGTTGAAACTATTACATTTTAGAAAGTTGAAAAACGTATTAACAGTATTGATGATTGATTGACCCCTTCGATTGTATGCTGAAGGTATTTAGCCAATGATTTCTCTAATCTGAATCAGTGGTGTTGATATTTTTAATGGCCACTGGGTTTATGTTTCCAATGGACTGTTAGACATTCTTTTTATATAGAATTTCCTCCCCCGCAAAGGATAATGTTTGATTTTGTATTGCTTCTGAAATATTTGGAGAATTACTGTTAGCTTACACATAGCCTAGTACACAGTACAGACTTAATACTGATTCACAAATGACTGTTCAAGTTGTATGCCCATTGGAACATTTTAACTCTCTTCAATGTGCAGAAACAAACACACACACACACACACACACACACACAAACACACACACACACACACACACACACACACACACACACACACACACACACACACACACACACACTGACCAGCCACCACATTGTACAGTCTGTGTGACTGTCCACCCTGTGTGTGCCTGACCCTTCCTGTGATTGACAGGCATGACGGTGGAGGGGTGACATGTGGGCGTGGTCAGCAGCGCTGAGGCACTATGTTGTGACCAGTGAGTTGCCGGGGCTGACGGATGCATTGTGAAAGGGCTGGTGTCAGGTGACCGGCTGGCCTGATTGATTGTTTAGCGTCCGCCTCATATCGCCTCACACCCAGGACCTCCAGCTGTCCCTTCCCATCCAGCCAGGGAGGGTCAGTCACAGAATACTTTGTCTGTACCTCAACACTGACCACACTGACCGACATGACCTCTGCCCTACTCTCTTAGGACAGACATTAAGAAAGGTCAACATGATCCTACTATCTCTGCCCCACTCTCTTTAACTCCTTCCTCAGCACTATAAATATTACAACTAGATGCTGCTTCCTATTGAGTTGAGTGATCCTATTGAGTTGAGGGATCCTATTGAGTTGAGTGATCCTATTGAGTTGAGGGATCCTATTGAGTTGAGTGATCCTATTGAGTTGAGAGATCCTATTGAGTTGAGTGATCCTATTGAGTTGAGAGAACCTATTGAGTTGAGTGATCCTATTGAGTTGAGAGATCCTATTGAGTTGAGTGATCCTATTGAGTTGAGAGATCCTATTGAGTTGAGAGATCCTATTGAGTTGAGTGATCCTATTGAGTTGAGGGATCCTATTGAGTTGAGTGATCCTATTGAGTTGAGAGATCCTATTGAGTTGAGTGATCCTATTGAGTTGAGAGATCCTATTGAGTTGAGTGATCCTATTGAGTTGAGAGATCCTATTGAGTTGAATGATCCTATTGAGTTGAGAGATCCTATTGAGTTGAGTGATCCTATTGAGTTGAGAGATCCTATTGAGTTGAGTGATCCTATTGAGTTGAGTGATCCTATTGAGTTGAGTGATCCTATTGAGTTGAGAGATCCTATTGAGTTGAGTGATCCTATTGAGTTGAGAGATCATATTGAGTTGAGTGATCCTATTGAGTTGAGAGATCCTATTGAGTTGAGTGATCCTATTGAGTTGAGAGATCCTATTGAGTTGAGTGATCCTATTGAGTTGAGAGATCCTATTGAGTTGAGAGATCCTATTGAGTTGAGTGATCCTATTGAGTTGAGAGATCCTATTGAGTTGAGTGATCCTATTGAGTTGAGAGATCCTATTGAGTTGAGTGATCCTATTGAGTTGAGAGATCCTATTGAGTTGAGTGATCCTATTGAGTTGAGAGATCCTATTGAGTTGAGTGATCCTATTGAGTTGAGAGATCCTATTGAGTTGAGTGATCCTATTGAGTTGAGAGATCCTATTGAGTTGAGTGATCCTATTGAGTTAAGTGATCCTATTGAGTTGAGTGATCCTATTGAGTTGAGAGATCCTATTGAGTTGAGTGATCCTATTGAGTTGAGAGATCCTATTGAGTTGAGTGATCCTATTGAGTTGAGAGATCCTATTGAGTTGAGTGATCCTATTGAGTTGAGAGATCCTATTGAGTTGAGTGATCCTATTGAGTTGAGAGATCCTATTGAGTTGAGTGATCCTATTGAGTTGAGTGATCCTATTGAGTTGAGTGATCCTACTGAGTTGAGTTGTATTATATTTCTCAGAATGTCATGCAAGGGACTTGTCTAGTTTAAGTTTAAGGTGTATGCTATGTTCAGAACGGCATGGTTGCTGCCACTTTGTCGCTTTCTCTAACCTTCATAAACCGATATACTGTAGAATACTTCCTCAAACAATGACTAAATGGTAAGATAAGAGGTTGTATTAATTTTCTGTGTTGTACAACATTATAGTTAGTTATATTTATAGTTTGTGAATCCATTAAGCATTATTGATTACTTCCTAATAAATACTTACAACCACAGTTTATCACATCTTCCCACCATTAGGGTTGGCACAATTACCTAATAACCACGTAACCAATGGTCATGAAAATAAAATAACCATCATAACCATTATTATTTTGTGGAACAAACAGCTGACTGTCACATGCGGGAAATGATCCGGGGTCTCCCACAGGAACAACAAACATCTTAGACCATTAGACAATTCCCTTTTGGCCGAGGGCCTACACTGGTTTTGAAGGTTGCAGGCGGGACTACCTCATCACATGACCGACTCATGTCCACTACATGAAGACGGGATGGCCGGGCATTCGTGCGGTCGAGTCTGTTTCAGTCTTAACTTGGACCCTTAAAGGCCCAGTGCAGTCAAAAACATGATTTTCCTGATGTTTACTGTATATTTCCATACTATTAGGTTGGAATAATATTGTGAAAATGATGATGATGCCCTTTTAGTGTAATAGCTGTTTGAAAAGACCAACAGAAATTTCTGCCTGTTTTGGTGGGATGCAGTTTTGGCCTGCCTGGTGACATCATTGCCTTTGCCTTTGTGCTGTTGTCTGTGCCCAATAATGTTTGTACCATGTTGTGCTGCTGCCATGTTGTGTTGTCATGTGTTGCTGCCATGCTGTGTTGTCATGTTTTGCTGCCATGCTATGTTGTTGTCTTAGGTCTCTCTTTATGTAGTGCTGTGGTGTCTCTCTTGTCATGATGTGTGTTTTGTCATATATTTTAATTTTTAATCCCAGCCCCCGTCCCCGCAGGAGGCCTTTTGCCAGGCCGTCATTGTAAATAAGAATTTGTTCTTAACTGACTTGCCTAGTTAAATAAAGGTTAAATAAAACATTTAAATAAAATCACCAGTGAGTAAATTATTGAATAGATCAATAAGAAAGTGAGTTCCAAACCTCTCTGCCAATAACAGCTAGTTTTCAGTTTTCCCATCCTCACTCAGACCACTCCCAGACAGTTCTAGCAAAATTATTGTTTGAGAAATGGCTCTTTGCTAAGAAACTATTTTGGTTTCTTTTTGACAATTTTAATTGAAAACAATCACAGTAAGGTACTTAATGTTACCCAGAAATGATTAGATATTGAGATAAAAATGGCTGCATTGGACCTTTAACAAAGTGATGAAATGTTGTTGCTCCTTGGTGAAACAAGCAAAGAGTCTACGGTTGCCTAGGCAATGCAGCAGCAGCACACATATAAATAAAATGAATAACAGCCTTGGAACCTCTAAGCCTGGCAATTTGACTGGTAAACTCATGGGTACAGTCGCAATGGCTGCCTGGTATTGTGATGATATAATGTCCATGGTAATGTAGAACGTTCATTCAAATGATGTTAACTGATGTGGCTCATGCAATGGAATGTATTTTTTGTAATGTTGAGTTGACTCAATAAATCACAGCACATATTTTAGCACATATTTTACTTCCTGCTTTGCTCCTATGGGTTCACTCTCAATGGTGGCCAGTCCAACCACTCTGTCATCATCAACTTGAATGGGGATGCCCATTCTATTAATTATATTTCAATTCCAGCACGTGCAATCTGGAGTGGAGGAGAGGACAAAATGTGGGTCTATTTATTGAAAAAAAAATTGTTGCTATTCCCATGGTTATTACGGTGATCGCAGTCATTTGGCTGGCCAATTGCCGTCATCCAAAATTCCATGATCGTCACAACCCTACCCACCATAGTTTAATACACACTGAGTGTACAAAACATTAGGAACACCTTCATAATATTGAGTTTTACCCTGTTTTGCCATCAGAACAGCCTCAATTCGTCGGGGCATGGACTCCAGAAGGTGTCGAAAGTGTTCCACATGGATGCTGGCTCTATTGACTCTAATGCTTCCCACAGTTGTGTCAAGTTGGCTGGATGTCCTTTGGGTGGTGGACCATTCTTGATACACATGAGAAACTGTTGAGTGTGAAAAACCCAGCAGCGTTGTAGTTCTTGACTCAAATCGGTGTGCCTGGCACCTACTACCATACCCCGTTCAAAGGCACTTAAATCTTATGTCTTGTCCATTCACACTCTGAATGGCACACAAACAATCCATGTCTTAATTGTTTCAAGGCTTAAAAATCATTCTTTAACCTGTCTCATCTACACTGATTGAAGTGGATTTAACAAGTGACATCAATAAGGGATCATAGCTTTCACCTGGAATCACCTGGCCAGTATATGTCATGGAAAGAGCAGGTGTCCTTATTGTTTTGTCCACTCAGTGTATATTAACAACAGGGCATCATAATGTTAAACTTAATTTTATCCATAGTTAGAGTGCAACAACAGTACCTCTCCATAGCGGCTAACATCTTGGTTGGAATATGCCATTATAGATTCGTTTTGCTATTCACAGGTCTAATTCCATTTGCGTCTCAAACTGGTTTCTAATCTTCTTGTCTGTGGTTAGCCTGGAGTGTAGCAGACCTACATTTCTCTGCTTCCTCGATTATAGTCCGGCTTTGATGGACAGGTGGAGAAATACGTGCCTGTTCTTTGCAGTTGGACTGGCAGCAATTTGCATTGCACACAGCCAGACGTTTGTGTGTGTATGTTAGATACAGTGAGGGAAAGAAGTATTTGATCCCCTGCTGATTTTTGTACGTTTGCCCACTGACAAAGAAATTATCAGTCTATAATTTTAATGGTAGGTTTATTTGAACAGTGAGAGACAGAATAACAACAAAAAAATCCAGAAAAACGCATGTCAAAAATTTTATAAATTGACTTGCATTTTAATGAGGGAAATCAGTATTTGACCCCCTCTCAATCAGAAAGATTTCTGGCTCCCAGGTGTCTTTTATACAGGTAACGAGCTGAGATTAGGAGCACACTCTTAAAGGGAGTGCTCCTAATCTCAGCTTGTTACCTGTATAAAAGACACCTGTCCACAGAAGCAATCAATCAATCAGATTCCAAACTCTCCACCATGGCCAAGACCAAAGAGCTCTCCAAGGATGTCAGGGACAATTGTAGACCTACAAAAGGCTAGAATGGGCTACAAGACCATCGTCAAGCAGCTTGGTGAGAAGGTGACAACAGTTGGTGCGATTATTCGCAAATGGAAGAAACACAAAATAACTGTCAATCTCCCTCGGCCTGGGGCTCCATGCAAAATCTCACATCGTGGAGTTGCAATGATCATGAGAATGGTGAGGAATCAGCGCAGAACTACACAGGAGGATCTTGTCAATGATCTCAAGGCAGCTGGGACCATAGTCACCAAGAAAACTATTGGTAACACACTACGCCGTGAAGGACTGAAATCCTGCAACGCCCACAAGGTCCCCCTGCTCAAGAAAGCACATATACATGCCCGTCTGAAGTTTGCCAATGAACATCTGAATGATTCAGAGGAGAACAGGGTGAAAGTGATGTGGTCAGATGAGACCAAAATGGAGCTCTTTGGCATCAACTCAACTCACCGTGTTTGGAGGAGGAGGAATGCTGCCTATGACCCCAAGAACACCATCCCCACCGTCAAACATGGAGGTGGAATCATTATGCTTTGGGGGACAGGACAACTTCACCGCATCAAAGGGACGATGGACGGGGCCATGTACCGTCAAATCTTGGGTGACAACCTCCTTCTCTCAGCCAGGGCATTGAAAAGGGGTCGTGGATGGGTATTCCAGCATGACAATGCCCCAAAACACACGGCCAAGGCAACAAAGGAGTGGCTCAAGAAGAAGCACATTAAGGTCCTGGAGTGGCCTAGCCAGTCTCCAGACCTTAATCCCATAGAAAATCTGTGGAGGGAGCTGAAGGTTCGAGTTGCCAAACGTCAGGCTCGAAACCTTAATGACTTGGAGAAGATCTGCAAAGAGGAGTGGGACAAAATCCCTCCTGAGATGTGTGCAAACCTGGTGGCCAACTACAAGAAATGTCTGACCTCTGTGATTGCCAACAATGGTTTTGCCACCAAGTACTAAGTCATGTTTTGCAGAGGGGTCAAATACTTATTTCCCTCATTAAAATGCAAATCAATTTATAACATTTTTGAAATGCGTTTTTCTGGATTTGTTTGTTGTAATTCTGTCTCTCACTGTTCAAATAAACCTACCATTAAAGTTACAGACTGATCATTTCTTTGTCAGTGGGCAAACGTACAAAATCAGCAGGGGATCAAATACTTTTTTCCCTCACTGTATATATATATATATATATATATTTTTTTTAAATCAGATTTGGTTGGTACCGATAGAGAAACACGACATTCTCCATTTTGAAATGATGGTTTAATGATTATCTACGATTTCAAAAAAATCTTTGCAGTATAAGACAATGTCTAAGAATCGTCAGAGAGATCTTGTAATTTAGATATTTCCTCCTTTATTTTCTTTCTGTTAAAACGTTGTTTTAAGAGATTACACATTTATTTGAGTGGCAATTATTTTTGTCACAAGTCTATGCTAAAATACAGGTTAATGGGAATAATGTGATTTCTCATTTTAGAGCAATCACACTATATTTCATTCTTTAGTTTTCATTTAATTCAATTATACTTTATTATCAACAATGGAAGCTAGGTCATTTTATTTAGTGCCCCCAACATCACAGACTGTACCATCAGGGTAAGACGACACAGTAATACAGTAAACACAAAAGGACAGTAACATACAGACACACAGTAGGACATTTACAGTGAAACATGTTGAGTGCCTTCGGAAAGTATTCAGACCCCTTGACTTTTTCTACATTTTGTTAGGTTACAGTCTTATTCTAAAATTGATTAAATTGATTTTTTCCCTAATCAATCTACAAACAATACCCCGTAATGACAAAGCAAAAACAGGTTTTTAGAAAATGTTGCTAAATATTACATTTACGTAAGTATCCAGACCCTTTACTCAGTACTTTGTTGAAGAACCTTTGGCAGCAATTGCAGTCTCAAGTCTTCTTGGGAATGATGCTACAAGCTTGGCACACTTGTATTTGGGGAGTTTCTCCCATTCTTCTCTGCAGATCCTCTCAAGCTCTGTCAGGTTGGATGGGGAGCGTCGCTGCCCAGCTATTTTCAGGTCTCTCCAGAGATGTTCGATTGGGTTCAAGTCCGGGCTCTGGCTGGGCAACTCAAGGACATTCAGAGACTTGTCCTGAAGCCACTCCTGCATTGTCTTGGCTGTGTGCTTAGGGTCGTTGTCCTGTTGGAAGGTGAACCTTCGCACCAGTCTGAGGTCCTGAGCGCTCTGGAGCAGGTTTTCATCAAGGATCTCACTGTACTATGCTCTGTTCATTTTTGCCTCGATCCTGACTAGTCTCCCAATCCCTGCAGCTGAAAAACATCCCTACAAGATATTGCTGCCACCACCATGATTCACTGTAGGGATGGTGCCAGGTTTCCTCCAGACGTGACGCTTGGCATTCAGGCCAAAGAGTTCAATCTTGGTTTCATTAGACCAGAGAATCTTGTTTCTCATGGTCTGAGAGTCTTTAGGTGCCTTTAGGCAAACTCTAAGCGGGCTGTCATGTGCCTTTTACTGAGGAGTGGCTTCCGTCTGGTCACTCTACCATAAAGGCCTGATTGGTAGAGTGCTGCAGAGATGGTTGTCCTTCTGGAAGGTTCTCCCATCTCCACAGAGGAACTCTGGAGCTCTTGATCACCTCCCTGACCAAGACCCTTCTCCCCCGATTGCTCAATTTGTCCAGGCGGCCAGCTGTAGGAAGAGTATTGGTGGTTACGAACTTCAAATCAAATTTTATTTGCCACATGCGCCAAATACAACAGGTGTAGACCTTACAGTGAAATGCTTACTTACAAGCCCTTAACCAACAATGCAGTTTTAAGAAAAAAAATAAAAAAGTTAAGTAAAAAATAGAGAACTAAAAAATAAAAATAGCAAATAATTAAAGAGCAGTAAAATAAAAAAACAGTAGCGAGGCTATATACAGGGGGTACCGGTACAGAGTCAATGTGCGGGGGCACAGGTTAGTCGAGGTAATTGAGGTAATATGTACATGTGGGTAGAGTTCAAGTGACTATGCATAGATAATAAACAGAGTAGCAGCAGCGTAAAAGAGGGGGTGTGGGTGGGGTGGGGTGGCAATGCAAATAGTCTGGGTAGCCATGATTAGCTGTTCAGGAGTCTTATGGCTCGGGGGTAGAAGCTGTTAAGAAGCCTTTTGGACCTAGACTTGCCGCTCTGGTACCGCTTGCCGTGCGGTAGCAGAGAGAACAGTCTATGACTAGGGTGGCTGGAGTCTGACAATTTTTAGGGCCTTCCTCTGACACCACCTGGTATAGAGGTCCTGGATGGCAGGAAGCTTGGCCCAGTGATGTACTGGGCCGTATGCACTACCCTCTGTAGTGCCTTGCGGTCGGAGGCTGAGCAGTTGCCATGCCAAGCGGTGATGCAACCAGTCAGGATGCTCTTGATGGTGCAGCTGTAGAACTTTTTGAGGATCTGAGGACCCATGACAAATCTTTTCAGTCTCCTGAGGGGGAATAGGCTTTGTCGTGCCCTCTGCACGACTGTCTTGGTGTGTTTGGACCATGATAGTTTGTTGGTGATGTGGACACCAAGGAACTTGAAGCTCTCGACCTGTTCCACTACAGCCCCGTCGATGAGAATGGGAGCGTGCTCAGTCCTCTTTTTTTCCCCTGTAGTCCACAATCATCTCCTTTGTCTTGATCACGTTGAGGGAGAGGTTGTTATCCTGGCACCACACGGCCAGGTCTCTGACCTCCTCCCTATAGGCTTTCTCATCATTGTCGGTGATCAGGCCTACCACTGTTGTGTTGTCGGCAAACTTAATGATGGTGTTAGAGTCGTGCCTGGCCATGCAGTCATGGGTGAACAGGGAGTACACGAGGGGACTGAGCACGCACCCCTGAGGGGCCCCCATGTTGAGGATCAGCGTGTCAGATGTGTTGTTACCTACACTTACCACCTGGGGGCGGCCCGTCAGGAAGTCCAGGATCCAGTTGCAGAGGGAGGTGTTTAGTCCCAGGGTCCTTAGCTTAGTGATGAGCTTTGAGGGCACTATGGTGTTGAACGCTGAGCTGTAGTCAATGAATAGCATTCTCACGTAGGTGTTCCTCTTGTCCAGGTGGGAAAGGGCAGTGTGGAGTGCAATAGAGATTGCATCATCTGTGGATCTGTTGGGGCGGTATGCAAATTGGAGTGGGTCTAGGGTTTCTGGGATAATGGTGTTGATGTGAGCATTGACCAGCCTTTCAAAGCACTTCATGGCTACAGACGTCAGTGCTATGGGTCGTTAGTCATTTAGGCAGGTTGTTTTAGTGTTCTTGGGCACAGGGATTATTGTGGTCTGCTTGAAACATGTTGGTATTACAGACTCAGTCAGGGACATGTTGAAAATGTCAGTGAAGACACTTGCCAGTTGGTCAGCGCATGCTCAGAGTACACGTCCTGGTAATCCGTCTGGCCCTGCTGCCTTGTGAATGTTGACCTGCTTAAAAGTCTTACTCACATCGGCTACAGAGAGCGTGATCACATAGTCATCTGATGCTCTCATGCATGCTTCAGTGTTGCTTGCCTTTTTATTTAACTAGGCAAGTCAGTTAAGAACAAATTGTTATTTCCAATGACGGCCTACACCAGCCAAACCCGGACGACACTGGGCCAATTGTGCGGCACCGTATGGGACTCCCAATCACGTCCGGTTGTGATACAGCCTAGAATCGAACCAGGGGGTCTGTAGTGACACTTCAAGCACTGAGATGCAGTGCCTTAGACCACTGCGCCACTCAGGAGCCTTGAAGTGAGCATAGAAGTGATTTAGCTTGTCTGGTAGGCTTGTGTCACTGGGCAGCTCGCGGCTGTGCTTCCCTTTGTAGTCTGTAATAGTTTTCAAGCCCTGCCACATCCGACGAGCCTCGGAGCTGGTGTAGTACGATTCAATCTTAGTCCTGTATTGACTCTTTGCCTGTTTGATGGTTCGTCGGAGGGCATAGCCGGATTTCTTATAAGCGTCCAGGTTAGAGTCCCGCTTCTTCCATTTAAGAATGATGGAGACTCTTCTTGGGGACCTTCAATGCTGCAGAAATTTTTTGGTACCGTTTCCTAGAACTGTGCCTCGACACAATCCTGTCTCGGAGCTCTACGGACAATTCCTTCGACCTCATGGCTTGGTTAATTGCTCTGACATGCACTGTCAACTGTGGGACCTTATATAGACAGGTCTGTGCCTTTCCAAATCATGTCCAATCAATTTAATTTACCAGAGGTGGACTCCAAGTTGTAGAAAGAAACATTTCAAGGATGATCAATGGAAACAGGATGCACCTGAGCTCAATTTCGAGTTTAATAGCGAAGGGTCTGAATACTTATGTAAATAAGGTATTTCAGTTTTTTACTGAATTTGCAAGCATTTCAAAAAACCTGTTTTCATTTTGTCATTATGGGGTATTGTGTGTAGATTGATGAGAGGGAAAAAAAACTATTAAATCAATTTTAGAATAAGGCTGTAACGTAACAAAATGTGGAAAAAGTCAAGGGGTCTGAATACTTACCGAAGGCACTGTAGAACATTAATAAAAATATATACTTTAAAACTTTGCAGTAAAAAAATGCTAACTTCCCCTGTTATTGTAATGCTAACTTCCCCTGTTATTGTAATGCTAACTTCCCCTGTTATTGTAATGGTGAGAGGTTAGCATGTCTTGGGGGTATGATATTTGTGCGTCTATAACTTTCTCACTCATCATTATTCACGATTCATTCAGGATTATCCGTAATCATGGTAGCATCCACATTAATGTAGAAGTGTTTAGAAACATATTCTATTGTAAATAAGTGTTTAGAAACATATTCTATTGTTATTTACAATAAAAGTGACTCCAAAATGTCACAATACATTATTTACCATTCATTTCTATTGGGCACAAAATTATCTGAAACACAACCAAAACAAACAGCAAATGCATCCAACAAATTTGTAGAGTTACAAGCTTGATGTAGTCATTTTGTGCTATGAATATGGGACCCAATACTTAACTTTTGACTACCTTAATTCACATATAAGGGAATTTGTCCGAATACTTTTGGTCGCCTAAAATGTGGGGACTATGTACAAAAAGTGCTGTCATTTCTAAACGGTTCACCCGTTTTAGATGAGAATACCCTCAAATTAAAGCTGACAGTCGTTGTATAATTTAAAATCCAAAGTATTGGAGTACAAAGCCAAAGCAACAAAAAATTTGTCACTTTTGGAGCTCACTGTATATGCAATTCTAGAAAAATATTTTTGGCTGCTATAATCTCAGTATTATATCGAACATTTATGATTCTAACATGATGAAACAAATAATGAAAACAAGTCTTTATTCAACCCAAAACAAATATTATATTTATTTAAATAGATGGGTAAATTACTGTATAACTAAATGTTGTCCTATAAAACATGTGATCAAGTAAATGTTTTCTGGAGAACGGTCATTGCTGTATTGCAAGCCCCATGTTGTGTATGTTAGTTGTTCTGAAAATGAAAAGGAGTTCAAAGTTCACCACGTCTTCTTGTTTTCTTTAAGCCCCGCCTATCGCCCATTTCCTTGAGCCGCACACTGACCATTCCTTACTCTTAATTGGAAAGTAAATATTAAAACGGAATCGCATAGTCTTAAGAATAACATTAATTAATGTAGCTTACATTCCTAATATTTTTCCAGTTATGATTTCATCGTTTATGAAGAACATGATAGGTATGTTGGATATTATTTTTTTCTTTTTATTAATATTCTAAATACTAAACGTGCATGTCCTGCAGTGGGGAAAGCTGGAAAGATTGAATTTGTCAGACTGTCTTGCAACAGCCCCCTAATATCTCCCAAACTCTCAGACCGATATTATGTCAACTCTCATAGCATGTTTATTTTCTAGTTGTGAAAAGGGTTTTGGGGAATGTGTTATAGGGGGGACTGGTGAAGAGGTGATAGGGATGTTTCATGTTACTCAGTATTATGCTACCTCCCCATGCACACACTCATATAGTGTGAATGTAGTAGCTGTAACATCCGTATGTGTCAGATGTAATGTAGCATGGTCATACTCATACTTGTTGTGTTTTTATGTGTATGTTTGTGGTGGTCAGATTTGTGTCACTCGGAGTGTTGATTCTATGGTGTTTGGTGATAGAGAGGGGTAGCTAGCCGTCCTGTCAGCCCCAGGGCATGGGGTGTCTGGTTGATATAGAGGGGTAGCTAGCCGTCCTGTCAGCCCCAGGGCGTGGGGTGTCTGGTTGATAGAGAGGGGTAGCTAGCCGTCCTGTCAGCCCCAGGGCGTGGGGTGTCTGGTTGACAGAGAGGGGTAGCTAGCCGTCCTGTCAGCCCCAGGGCGTGGGGTGTCTGGTTGATAGAGAGGGGTAGCTAGCCGTCCTGTCAGCCCCAGGGCGTGGGGTGTCTGGTTGATAGAGAGGGGTAGCTAGCCGTCCTGTCAGCCCCAGGGCGTGGGGTGTCTGGTTTTGGTGTTCAGGCAGCTGTCACAGCCATCACCTCCAGCGTTCTCACCCAGGTCATCCTCCTTACGGAACACTGACTCACCAACACAGACAGGACTGGGATTGGATGCCTGTTCTCTGACAGAGTTTTCGTCTGTTTTTCTTCATGGTGTTCTCCACTGAGTTGGTTGGATGTTTTGTCCGACTGTTCGATCACATGCAAAACTTCAGATTTGATGAACATCACATGAGAAATCCTCCAGTGAACAGTAAAGCTCAAGGGGAGAACATGCCAAAAAAAGGAAATATAATTTTCATCATAATTCTTGCTGCATTAATTCCTGTCTCGATCTGTCCATTAGCTGTTGTGATGTGGATGTGGTGGCTGCTTGGTGGCAGGCAGCGGTTCTGGTAGAATGTGGGGGGAGAAGGTTGGTGGCATGCCATTTGTCAGCTTGGCTCTTCCACTTCGTATCTAGATTGACGGGCCATTTCTTCCCTCTTCCCAAACACCATGCTAGATTTGTGTGAGTAGGCCAGAAGGTTTTCTACCAAAAAGGTCAGGCACTTAAAACTATTTGCTTAACAGCATGTCACTTTTCCTTAGAGCAAGATGGAGGGAGTAGTGGGAGAGAGCAGGGAGGTTTTCTACAGGAGATGTGGGCAGACGGTGTGTGTGTGTGTGTGTGTGTGTGTGTGTGTGTGTGGTGTGTGTGTGTTTGTGTGTGTGTGTGTGTCTGTGCCAGTGTGGCAGGGGTTGGCTTTCTGTTTTTGGAAATTGTCTGAATGTCTGTGTGTGAGGCGTAAAGGGGCATGGGGGTCTTTTTTCCATGTGTCGCCTGTCTAAACAGGTTAGGTTTCCTTTCAGACCCTGGCCGTTAACCGAGGGGAGAATCTGAAGATTCTGACAGTGAAGGTCAACATCCCTGACAGGGTGAAGAGCAACTTCTGTAGGTGGTGCGTCAACGTTAGGTCAGTGTCCTCTCTGCCTCTCTACACACACGTGCGCGCACACACACACACACACACACACACACACACACACACACACACACACACATCTCTTGAACTTCTTCTCTCTCCTCCACTTTCCTTCTCCCTCTCTCCATCTGTCCCCTGTCCCCTGTCCCCTGTCCCCTGTCCCCTGTCCCCTGTGCCCAGTCCCCCATCCCTTTCCCTTGTGCCCTGTCCACTGTCCCTTGTGCCCTGTCCCCTGTCCCCTGTGCCCTGTCCCCTGTCCCTTGTCCCTTGTGCCCTGTCCCCCGTCCCCTGTCCCCCGTGCCCCGTCCCCTGTCCCTTGTGCCCCGTCCCCTGTCCCCTGTGCCCTGTCCCCTGTCCCCTGTCCCTTGTCCCTTGTGCCCTGTCCCCCATCCCCTGTCCCCCGTGCCCCGTCCCCTGTCCCCTGTCCCCTGTCCCCTGTCCCCTGTGCACTGTGCCCTGTGCCCATTCTCTATAACAGAAACAGAAAGTACTCAAAGGTTCATGTAGTTATTACATACCTGTTCTCTGTATTTAAAGCTCATAGAGCCACAGATAAAGTTCAAGTTAGCTTATTTTCTCATTGTATAAATAAGATCTATGTAAAATACTATGCATAACATGGCAATAATTTACAATGTTTTGGGGGAAATGTACCCTGACTTACAAGTTGGATTCAATGCAATAAAGATCATAGAATCATCAATGTGAAAATGCTTCTCCACATTCACAGCTCAGTGGCTTTTTATGGTGTTAATAAAAATTGTTTCCCAGTCTCTTGTTTCAAAATACTTCAAATAGAATATATATATACAGTGGGGAAAAAAAGTATTTAGTCAGCCACCAATTGTGCATTTTCTTCCACTTAAAAAGATGAGAGAGGCCTGTAATTTTCATCATAGGTACACGTCAACTATGGCAGACAAAATGAGAAAAGAAATTACAGAAAATCACATTGTAGGATTTTTAATGAATTTATTTGCAAATTATGGTGGAAAATAAGTATTTGGTCAATAACAAAAGTTTCTCAATACTTTGTTATATATCCTTTGTTGGCAATGACACAGGTCAAACGTTTTCTGTAAGTCTTCACAAGGTTTTCACACACTGTTGCTGGTATTTTGGCCCATTCCTCCATGCAGATCTCCTCTAGAGCAGTGATGTTTTGGGGCTGTCGCTGGGCAACACAGACTTTCAACTCCCTCCAAAGATTTTCTATGGGGTTGAGATCTGGAGACTGGCTAGGCCACTCCAGGACCTTGAAATGCTTCTTACGAAGCCACTCCTTCGTTGCCCGGGCGGTGTGTTTGGGATCATTGTCATGCTGAAAGACCCAGCCACGTTTCATCTTCAATGCCCTTGCTGATGGAAGGAGGTTTTCACTCAAAATCTCACGATACATGGCCCCATTCATTCTTTCCTTTACACGGATCAGTCGTCCTGGTCCCTTTGCAGAAAAACAGCCGCAAAGCATGATGTTTCCACCCCCATGCTTCACAGTAGGTATGGTGTTCTTTGGATGCAACTCAGCATTCTTTGTCCTCCAAACAGTGAGTTGTGTTTGAGTTTTTACCAAAAAGTTATATTTTGGTTTCATCTGACCATATGACATTCTCCCAATCCTCTTCTGGATCATCCAAATGCACTCTAGCAAACTTCAGACGGGCCTGGACATGTACTGGCTTAAGCAGGGGGACATGTCTGGCACTGCAGGATTTGAGTCCGTGGCGGCGTAGTGTGTTACTGATGGTAGGCTTTGTTACTTTGGTCCCAGCTCTCTGCAGGTCATACACTAGGTCCCCCCGTGTGGTTCTGGGATTTTTGCTCACCGTTCTTGTGATCATTTTGACCCCACGGGGTGAGATCTTGCGTGGAGCCCCAGATCGAGGGAGATTATCAGTGGTCTTGTATGTCTTCCATTTCCTAATAATTGCTCCCACAGTTGATTTCTTCAAATCAAGCTGCTTACCTATTGCAGATTCAGTCTTCCCAGCCTGGTGCAGGTCTACAATTTTGTTTCTGGTGTCCTTTGACAGCTCTTTGGTCTTGGCCATAGTGGAGTTTGGAGACTGTTTGAGGTTGTGGACAGGTGTCTTTTATACTGATAACAAGTTCAAACAGGTGCCATTAATACAGGTAATGAGTGGAGGACAGAGGAGCCTCTTAAAGAAGAAGTTACAGGTCTGTGAGAGCCAGAAATCTTGCTTGTTTGTAGGTGACCAAATACTTATTTTCCACCATAATTTGCAAATAAATTCATAAAAAATCCTACAATCTGATTTTCTGGAATTTTTTTCCTCAATTTGTCTGTCATAGTTGACGTGTACCTATGATGAAAATTACAGGCCTCTCTCATCTTTTTAAGTGGGAGAACTTGCACAATTGGTGGCTGACTAAATACTTTTTTCCCCCACTGTATTCTTTCATATTCCGAAATGTACCATATGCTGTCGAGATCTCTAAAGAGCATATGATCATCTTTTTAAATACATCAGATTACACTGTACAACAACATTGACCCTGAAAATCCGTTTTTTCACAGTAAAATAAATGAAAACACCACAGTAACCGAAACAGCACATTAGATACTTTTAAATTTTTTAAATTTTAGTCATTTAGCAGACGTTCTTATCCAGATCGACTTACAGTTAGTGCATACATTTTTGTATAATTTTTTTCATACTGGCCCCCCGTGGGAAATGAACCCACAACCCTGGCGTTGCAAACGCCATGCTCTACCAACTGAGCTATATCCCTGCCGGCCATTTCCTCCCCTACCCTGGGCCAATTGTGCGCCGCCCCATGGGTCTCCCGGGCGCGGCCGGCTACGACAGATCCTGGATACGAACCAGGGAGGGTGAAGTCTGTGAATCCCAAACATTTTTTATTATACAGATGATTAACAAAACATGCACGCGACAGTATTCATACCTTGTTTTTTGTGGTGAATGTGAATGAAAACAACTGTTTTGATAATAGTTTTCATACACATACCTTGTCCATAATGTAGAGGCCTATGGGATATTCATTGAAGGGAGGAGGATGGTAAATGTGATCTGCATAACATACCAACTGACATATCTTTGTATGCCTCCTCATCTGTAAACATGCAGACACAGACACAATAGTGAGCAGTTCAGTCATCAGCACCCAATACAGCCAGCCTTCAATATATTCTTATAGTCTACATATTCTTACCTCTTTGTTGATTGATATCAACTGAATTATGTCAATTTTCTGTTTTAGAAAGATTTACACATTTATGAAAAGATAAATGGTATCATAAAACAATATGAATTTAGATCATAAAAGGGACGTGATTCTTCCTGTGTTCCCCTTACACTACTCTTTCTCTCTCTGGGCTGTTTCGCCACTGAAAGACACTGTCTTCCTCTCGTTTAGCAGCAGAGGCGGGGCCATCGGTGATGTCGCCAAGCAGAGTCTCAGACTGGGCGCGTTCCAGAACAGGGAACTGTGTGGATGTGGACATTGCCATACAGAGACGTTTATTTTATTTTGTGGGGATATGGTTCTTGTCGGGCCCTAGAAATCGAGAACATATCCCCACCTTTTCTATGTGTTGTCTTGTCTGTCTTTCCTCCTCCCTATTTGTCCCATAGCAGGAAAGTCCGTTGGAGGGGTTGACAGAGTGGAGCAGGGCCAAGGGTGGGTCCCATATTGTGTGCAGCACCAGAGGGAGATTGTAGTGCCTGACCATATTGTTTGCAGTGCCTTCCCTTAGAAAAACTATCTTGTTGCAGTGCCATGCAAGAATAATTCAATGTGCAGTGTCACTTTTGCATGCCCAATGTTAACCCATGAATTTAAAATAAAACTTACCTTGAGCATATGTACAGTGGGGAAAAAAAGTATTTAGTCAGCCACCAATTGTGCAAGTTCTCCCACTTAAAAAGATGAGAGAGGCCTGTAATTTTTATCATTGGTACACGTCAACTATGACAGACAAATTGAGGAAAAAAAATCCAGAAAATCACATTGTAGGATGTTTAATGAATTTATTTGCAAATTATGGTGGAAAATAAGTATTTGGTCACCTACAAACAAGCAAGATTTCTGGCTCTCACAGACCTGTAACTTCTTCTTTAAGAGGCTCCTCTGTCCTCCACTCGTTACCTGTATTAATGGCACCTGTTTGAACTTGTTATCAGTATAAAAGACACCTGTCCACAACCTCAAACAGTCACACTCCAAACTCCACTATGGCCAAGACCAAAGAGCTGTCAAAGGACACCAGAAACAAAATTGTAGACCTGCACCAGGCTGGGAAGACTGAATCTGCAATAGGTAAGCAGCTTGGTTTGAAGAAATCAACTGTGGGAGCAATTATTAGGAAATGGAAGACATACAAAACCACTGATAATCTCCCTCGATCTGGGGCTCCACGCAAGATCTCACCCCGTGGGGTCAAAATGATCACAAGAACGGTGAGCAAAAATCCCAGAACCACACGGGGGGACCTAGTGAATGACCTGCAGAGAGCTGGGACCAAAGTAACAAAGCCTACCATCAGTAACACACTACGCCGCCAGGGACTCAAATCCTGCAGTGAAGACGTGTCCCCCTGCTTAAGCCAGTACATGTCCAGGCCCGTCTGAAGTTTGCTAGAGTGCATTTGGATGATCCAGAAGAGGATTGGGAGAATGTCATATGGTCAGATGAAACCAAAATATAACTTTTTGGTAAAAACTCAACTCGTCGTGTTTGGAGGACAAAGAATGCTGAGTTGCATCCAGAGAACACCATACCTACTGTGAAGCATGGGGGTGGAAACATCATGCTTTGGGGCTGTTTTTCTGCAAAGGGACCAGGACGACTGATCCGTGTAAAGGAAAGAATGAATGGGGCCATGTATCGTGAGATTTTGAGTGAAAACCTCCTTCCATCAGCAAGGGCATTGAAGATGAAACGTGGCTGGGTCTTTCATCATGACAATGATCCCAAACATACCGCCCGGGCAACGAAGGAGTGGCTTCGTAAGAAGCATTTCAAGGTCCTGGAGTGGCCTAGCCAGTCTCCAGATCTCAACCCCATAGAAAATCTTTGGAGGGAGTTGAAAGTCCGTGTTGCCCAGCGACAGCCCCAAAACATCACTGCTCTAGAGGAGATCTGCATGGAGGAATGGGCCAAAATACCAGCAACATTGTGTGAAAATCTTGTGAAGACTTACAGAAAACGTTTGACCTGTGTCATTGCCAACAAAGGGTATATAACAAAGTATTGAGAAACTTTTGTTATTGACCAAATACTTATTTTCCACCATAATTTGCAAATAAATTCATTAAAAATCCTACAATGTGATTTTCTGCATATTTTTTTCTCATTTTGTCTGTCATAGTTGACGTGTACCTATGATGAAAATTACAGGCCTCTCTCATCTTTTTTAGTGGGAGAACTTGCACAATTGGTGGCTGACTAAATACTTTTTTTCCCCACTGTACCTGTCCTGGTCTTCTGTGTTGGGGTTGTGTGCTGGAGAACATTAAATCCTGGTGGTGGAGTAAAAAGGGCTTCACTAAACTGTGACGTGTACTTGTTTAACATGGTCTGACAGTGTATCAAATTAATGCCTTGAGTTTTGTGATTTCATATGGTTTGTGAGGAGATCATGTTCAATATTTAAACATATTAATTAATCCATATTTTGTTAAATATTTTGTAAAAAAACATTATTCAATTTTTTGACATCTGCTTAACTCATTAGTTTCTTTAAACTCTCTGGGCATCCTATTCATAACAATAGTGGAAACAGATCACAGATCAGATGAGTGGTCTAAATATCTAAAACCAAGACTTGATTTAGTCATGGAGCTGGACTGTAACCTTGGGGGTCGAGGTATATGAGAGGATGTGTATTTCACTGAACGTATGTAACCAGTCCTTTCCTATTGAAAAGAAAGAGAAGGGTTAACTGTCAAGTCTTTGATTTTCAGTTTATAAAGTTCATTACCAATTGTTTTTGTTTCAAATTCAGATTTACTTTAAAACATTGGATTCACACATTGATATTGTAAATACATATTTCTTAGCAGAAAATTACACAATTGAATATAATTGTTTGTTTCCACTGTGGCTGGAGACCCAAGGGTTACGCCAGAGAGGAGGTGATAAAGCTCTTATGAGGAGACACTGTGGAGGACTCATACAAAAGACTCCTATTGCCCCTGGTCAGCAGAAGCTATGGGTCTGTACTGAACTATGTGTTCCACTAAGGTATTTGACTTTACCATACTGTATTTTTATATACCTCTCTCTCCATCAGGACGAAGCTGACGGTTAGTGCGGAGAAGGAGTCCATAGCCATGTTTGTGCGTAACCTGCGCCAGCGTCTGTTGTATCCTGTGAGAGGCCGTGTCTACATGGGCGTGGACCCAGGGTTCAGACACGGACGGCTGTCAACTGGCCGTCCTCTCCCCTACCAGTAAGAACCCACAATAACATGTCCCTCTTCCACTCTGCATTTCTGGGTATATAGTGGACAAGGGTCTTTCAGTCAAAACACTGAAGTAATTATACATTTAAAAACATCCTAGCACATCTGCAAAGACCAGTCACACGTCTGGTGTATAGTGTAGTCTCTACTAGTCTGTACCACTGGAGAAGCGAGGGCTCTCTCCTCTCCACCCCACAGAGATGATGGACATTCCTCCCAGCAGGCCTCTCTGTGGGCGGGGCCCCATACAGGGCCACATTTGGGCCCTCCTCCTGGGCATCTGATCGACCGGCCTCAGCGTACGCTGCCCACCCGGCGAGGGTGTCAGCTGGCATTTCTGTGTTTTGGCATCTGCCCTGCAGCAAACACACACAAACAGACACACACACACACACATACACATACACTCAGCTTGACCATGACAGGTCTGTGGGAGCGTGGTCACATGACCTCCCGTCGGCGCCGTCCAACAGAATCAAGTTGTGTCCCATCAGGCATCAGGCTGATCAGAAACGGCAGCAGGTCTGTCCGTCCCTACAGAGAGACAGCAGGTCTGTCCGTCTCTACAGAGAGGCCGCAGGTCTGTCCATCCCTACAGAGACAACAGCTTTATCTGTCCCTACAGAGAGACAGCAGCTCTGTCCTTCCCTACAGAGAGACAGCAGCTCTGTCCATCCCTACAGAGAGACAGCAGCTCTGTCCATCTCTACAGAGAGACAGCAGCTCTGTCCGTCCCTACAGAGAGGCACATGGATGGGCAGAGCTAGGGGAAGAGTGCAATAGGAGGGGGGATTCTCAAAATGCCCTTTTCACACTACTGAGCTGAGAAGAACCAAGTCGAGCTGACCTGCACTTCCCTAGTAATGCCTAGTTCTACCATAGTTGCTTGAAAGCGCCTCTCACTCATATCGCTCTCTCAGATATCTAAATTATTATTAGCGCTCGTCAAGTGATCGGGTCATTCTAACATTTACATTACATTTACATTTATGTCATTTAGCCGACGCTCTTATCCAGAGCGACTTACAAATAGGTGCATTCACATTATAGCCAGTGGGATAACCACTTTACAATGTTTTTTTTTTTTTTTTTTTTTTTTTGGGGGGTTGGGGTAAGGGGGGGGGGTAGAAGGATTATTTTATCCTATTTATCCTGGGGTTTCAAATGTCTCCGGAAGGTGGTGAGTGACTCCGCTGTCCTGGCGTCGTGAGGGAGCTTGTTCCACCATTGGGGTGCCAGAGCAGCGAACAGTTTTGACTGGGCTGAGCGGGAACTATGCTTCCGCAGAGGTAGGGGAGCCAGCAGGCCAGAGGTGGATGAACGCAATGCCCTCGTTTGGGTGTAGGGACTGATCAGAGCCTGAAGGTACGGAGGTGCCGTTCCCCTCACAGCTCCGTAGGCAAGCACCATGGTCTTGTAGCAGATGCGAGCTTCAACTGGAAGCCAGTGGAGTGTGCGGAGGAGCGGGGTGACGTGAGAGAACTTGGGAAGGTTGAACACCAGACGGGCTGCGGCATTCTGGATGAGTTGTAGGGGTTTAATGGCACAGGCAGGGAGCCCAGCCAACAGCGAGTTGCAGTAATCCAGACGGGAGATTACAAGTGCCTGGATTAGGACCTGTGCCGCTTCCTGTGTAAGGCAGGGTCGTACTCTCCGAATGTTGTAGAGCATGAACCTACAGGATCGGGTCACCGCCTTGATGTTAGCGGAGAACGACAGGGTGTTGTCCAGGGTCACGCCAAGGCTCTTCGCACTCTGGGAGGAGGACACAACGGAGTTGTCAACCGTGATGGCGAGATCATGGAACAGGCAGTCCTTCCCCGGGAGGAAGAGCAGCTACGTCTTGCCAAGGTTCAGCTTGAGGTGGTGATCCGTCATCCATACTGATTTGTCTGCCAGACATGCAGAGATGCGATTCGCCACCTGGTTATCAGAAGGGGGAAAGGAGAATATTAGTTGTGTGTCATCAGCGTAGCAATGATAGGAGAGGCCATGTGAGGAAATGACAGAGCCAAGTGACTTGGTGTATAGTGAGAATAGGAGAGGGCCTAGAACTGAGCCCTGGGGGACACCAGTGGTGAGAGCACGTGGTGCGGAGACAGCTTCTCGCCACGCCACTTGGTAAGAGCGACCGGTCAGGTAGGACGCAATCCAAGAGTGAGCCGCGCCGGAGATGCCCAGCTCGGAGAGGGTGGAGAGGAGGATCTGATGGTTCACAGTATCAAAGGCAGCAGACAGGTCTAGAAGGACAAGAGCAGAGGAGAGAGAGTTAGCTTTAGCAGTGCGGAGAGCCTCCGTGACACAGAGAAGAGCAATCTCAGTTGAATGACCAGTCTTGAAACCTGACTGGTTTGGATCAAGAAGGTCATTCTGAGAGAGATAGCAAGAGAGTTGGCTAAAGACGGCACGCTCAATAGTTTTGGAGAGAAAAGAAAGAAGGGATACTGGTCTGTAGTTGTTGACATCAGAGGGATCGAGTGTCTAACAGGCATCTCAGCTCCGAAGTAGGCTACTAGTGAAGACAGACATATCGGGGATGCAACGGCGCAAGTCCTTATAGAATTCCGAGGCACATATTGAAGAAGTTAGAAGAACTGTCCACATTTACTTTTCATCAGCCAACAAGAGGAGTAGTCCTAACAAACAGCAAAAGCACTAGCCTATGTCAATCTACTATCTCCCGTAGTACAGAAGTTGACCTATTCTATTGGGAAAATTGTCCTTCTGTGCAATAAATTAATATTCCAAACATAGTCTGGGACAGTTGTGGGATGTGATGGATCCTAAATGGATACAACCACTGTAACCTACATCATAAAAACGTTTATAAACTATTAGGCTATTTCTTCACATTATAAGTGCAGCAACACGTCAGTTGGATATTTTACATTTTAAATTTTAGTCATTTAGCAGATGCTCTTATCCAGAGCGACTTACAGTTAGTGAGTGCATACATTTGTCATACTATAAATGCACATTTTCCTAAATGCAATTAGCGGAAGTGCACCGCAAATGCGACTTTAATATGACAGAGATGAAAATATCCTTCAGGAATTTAGAAAGACACATCAACAAGCATGTGTTGTTGATATGACCAGGATTTTGTCTTTGGCTGCTGGACAACGAAAGAAAGTTGAGAACATGAGATAAATTGTCTATTGGTTATAATGGCATATGAGGAAGTGATTATAAAATAATCAGTGGTGTAAAGTACTCAAGAAAAAATACTTTAGTAGTTTGGTTGGGTATTTCTACTTGACTATTTATATTTTTGACAACTTTTACTCCACTGCATTCCTAAAGGAAATAATCTACTTTTTATGCCATACATTTTCACTGACACCCAAAAGTACTCGTTACATTTTGAATGCTTAGCAGGACAGGAAAATGGTCAAATTTACCCACACATCAAGAGAACATTCCTGGTCAACTCTACTGCCTCTGATCTAGCGGACTCACTAAACACACATGCTTGGTTTGTAAATTGTCTGAGTGTTGGAGTGTGCCCCTGGCTATCTGTAAATAAATAAAAACAAGAAAATGGTGCAGTCTGGTTTGCTTAATATAAAGATTTGAAATGATTTATACTTTTACTTTTGATACAATTACATTTACTTTTGATACTTAAGTATATTTAAAACCAAATCCTTTTAGACTTTTATTCAAGTAGTACTTTATTGGGTGACTTTCACTTTTACTTGAGTAATTTTCTATTGAGGTATCTTACTTTTACTCAAGTATGACAATTGGGTACTGTTTCCACCACTGAAAATAATCCCCTTAACATTCGGTCGGAACGTGGTAAGACATGCCTCATAAAATGACAAAAAACCTTCAGGTTTTAAACAATTACGTTTATGGTTAAACAGTTTCAAATATTGTCTGCTTCCACTCAGATTGCAAGGTGGGTGATGTTGCAGTGCGCAACAGGCCCTCTCAAGTATGTCGACAGAATCAAGCCTTTAGATATTATAAATAATGATGGTGTTTAGCCTATATATGCAATTAAAAGTCTAATTAAAGTTTGGCTACATTTTCAACCTGACTGGTTGCATCACCACCTATTATGGCAACTGCTCGGCCTCCGACCACAAGGCACTACAGAGGGTAGTGCGTACGGCCCAGTACATCACTGGGGTCAAGCTTCCTGCCATCCAGGACCTCTATACCAGGCGGTGTCAGAGGAAGGCCCTAAAAATTATAAAAAACTCCAGCCACCCTAGTCATAGACTGTTCTCTCTGCTACCGCACGGCAAGCGGTACCTGAGCGCCAAGTCTAGGTCCAAAGGGCTTCTTAACAGCTTCTACCCCCAAGCCATAAGACTCCTGAACAGCTAATAATGGCTACCCAGACTATTTGCATTGCCCCCCCACCCTGATGACAGGGTGTAGCCAAATCTTTCTTAACAGAATATCTACTCTTTTTCAGATTTCAAATCAATTTAATTGGCTGTTTTGGTTAATGTCCTTGGTGCCCTGGCAGATGGCCTTGGTGCCCTGGCAGATGACCTTAGTGCCCTGGCAGATTGGGCACCTCTTGAAGGCCAAATGGCCTTGCCCCTAAAATAAAGAATTTCCAACCCTCTTCATGACTGTAGATTACCCCTGTATGTACCTAGAGACCAAAGTCCTAACTGTAGACTCCTCTGTATGTAGGCTACCTTGGGAACTGAGTCAATGTCACTCAGAGAAGGTGCATGCAGGTTCCTCTTAGGATTCCAAGACAATTAAAATGTAAATGTATGGGGAGATTCGTTCATCAATAAACCCTGTGGCTTTTAACAAAGGTACCAACACATTGTTAGCATGGGAAAATAGCGGGGAGGGGGTTAAAGGATATGGGACAAGCCATCTGGACCTTCATTAAATGCCTATAATTAAGAACAAATATCTCTCCGTCTGGCCTCCGCCATAACCAGTGCAGCTCGACACAGAGCCATCCCATCCAACCCAAATAACGACTACAGTTCTGATCATATCTCTTGCGCCGACGTGTTTGTTGACTTTGGGTCAAGACTGGATCGCAGCCCAGAACCAGTCAGACGTAGCTGTGTATGACGGGTCCGGTGGTGGTTTGGGTATTATGTTCTCTATCGCTAGCTGCTTCCAGGTCCAATAACGGGGTCCGCCTCTGCACTTTTAGGCTATGCTTGGGTATTAATCGACCTCTATAGCAGCTGGGAGACAAGTGGATCCATTTCACTCACCAGCCCAGAATAAGGTTGAGATACAGACTCTTCTACACGTATTCAGCCCCCATGGGCTCATGTTGCTCCCAAGAAAGCCAGTGTTTTATTATTCTCAACTAATGATCAAAGCTGAAATTTCTGGTTGTTTATTAATTTTGTTTTCATTTGGTTCTACTGGGACAGTACTTTTGATAGCTGGAAAACTGGAACACATCATCATTGAAAGAGATCCACTTCCAGATAATAGCTGTATTTTGTTATAAAATTGCTTTAATTTGAACTATGTGACATGTAGGAATGTCTAACTTCCCTTTTATGTGGTGTTGAATGGCTGTCCTGTATTAGGCACTCCCTAACGATATTATAACCGCAATCGATAAAAGACAGTACTGCGCAGCCGTCTTCATCGACCTAGCCAAGGCTTTCGACTCTGTCAACCACCGCATTCTTATTGGCAGACTAAATAGCCTTGGTTTCTCAAATGACTGCCTCGACTGGTTCACCAACTACTTCTCAGATAGAGTTCAATGTGTCAAATCGGAGGGCCTGTTGTCTGGACCTCTGGCAGTCTCTATGGGGGTGCCACAGGGTTCAATTCTCGGGCCGACTCTATTCTCTGTGTATATCAATGATGTCGCTCTTGCTGCTGGTGACGCTCGGATCCACCTCTATGCGAACGACACCATTTTGTATACATCTGGCCCTTCATTGGACACTATGTTAACAAACCTCCAAACGAGCTTCAACGCCATACAACACTCCTTCCGTAGCCTCCAACTGCTCTTAAACACTAGTAAAACTAAATGCATGCTCTTCAACCGAACGCTGCTTGCACCCGCCCACCCGACTAAAATCACTACTCTCGGCGGGTCTGACCTAGAGTATGTGGACAACTACAAATACATAGGTGTCTGGTTAGACTGTAAACTCTCCTTCCAGACTCACATTAAGCATCTCCAATCAAAAGTTAGATCTAGAATCGGGCTTCCTATTTCGCAACAAAACCTCCTTCACTCATGCTGCCAAACATGCCCTCGTAAAACTGACTATCCTACCGATCCTTGACTTCGGCGATGTCATTTACAAAATAGCCTCCAACACTCTACTCAGCAAATTGGATGTAGTCTATCACAGTGCCATCCATTTTGTCACCAAAGCCCCATATACTACCCACCATTGTGACCTGTACGCTCTCGTTGGCTGGCCCTCACTACATATTCGTCGCCAAACCCACTGGCTCCAGGTCATCTATAAATCACTGCTAGGCAAATCCCTGTCTTATCTTAGCTCACTGGTCACCATAGCAACAACCACCCGTAGTCTGCGCTCCAGCAGGTATATCTCACTGGTCATCCCAAAAGCCAACACCTCCTTTGGCCGCCATTCCTTCCAGTTCTCTGCTGCCAATGACTGGAACGAACTGCAAAAATCTCTGAAGCTGGAGACTCTTATCTCCCTCACTAACTTTAAGCGTCAGTTGTCAGAGCAGCTTACCGATCACTGCACCTGTACACAGCCATTCTGAAATTAGCCCACCCAACTACCTCATCCCCATATTGTTATTTATTTTGCTAATTTACACCCCAGTATCTCTATTTGCACATCATCTTTTGCACATCTATCATTCCAGTGTTAATACGAAATTGTAACTATTTTGCACTATGGCCTATTTATTGCCTTACCTCCATAACGTACTACATTCGCACACACTGTATATATATTTTCTGTTGTATTTTTGACTTTATGTTTTGTTTACCCCATATGTAACTCTGTGTTGTTGTTTTTATCGCACTGGTTTGCTTTATCTTGGCCAGGTCACAGTTGTAAATGAGAACTGGCTTACCTGTTTAAATAAAGGTGAAAAATAAATAATAATAATTAGCCACTCCCTCTAGACTAGGCTGTACTCTGTCCTGTATTAGCCACTCCCTCTAGACTAGGAGTTTCTGTGGGTTTCTTTTTATCAGAGGACCTGGCTGTACAGCTTCACTGTGGTCTCTCTGACGATCTCCTTTCCAAAGAATGATGGTATTTCTATTAAGCATACATCTTGCCCCACTTTCAGCCATGTCCCTCTCCAAGCCCACTTCAAGTCAATCATTGAGTACTCTGTCCTCTGTTGGAGCAGACAGGGTTGAGGGCAACATTGGTCCTATTATGTGACTGTAGCCTGTAGCGTGTAGCCTGTAGCCTGTAGACTGTAGCCTGTAGCCTGTAGCGAATCCTCTACAGTCTCAGATGTGTGAAAGCAGTACGTCCCTGTTGGAGCGAGGCAGAGACACGTCCCTGTTGGAGCGAGGCAGAGACACGTCCCTGTTGGAGCGAGGCAGAGACACGTCCCTGTTGGAGCGAGGCAGAGACACGTCCCTGTTGGAGCGAGGCAGAGACACGTCCCTGTTGGAGCGAGGCAGAGACACGTCCCTGTTGGAGCGAGGCAGAGACACGTCCCTGTTGGAGCGAGGCAGAGACACGTCCCTGTTGGAGCGAGGCAGAGACACGTCCCTGTTGGAGCGAGACAGAGACACGTCCCTGTTGGAGCGAGGCAGAGACACGTCCCTGTTGGAGCGAGACAAAGACACGTCCCTGTTGGAGCGAGGCAGAGACACGTCCCTGTTGGAGCGAGGCAGAGACACGTCCCTGTTGGAGCGAGGCAGAGACACGTCCCTGTTGGAGCGAGGCAGAGACACGTCCCTGTTGGAGCGAGACAGAGACACGTCCCTGTTGGAGCGAGGCAGAGACACGTCCCTGTTGGAGCGAGGCAGAGACACGTCCCTGTTGGAGCGAGACAGAGACACTCTCTCCAGATATTTCCCAGGATTTCGCTCTTAACAGCATGATGAAATTAATTCCCCCAAAAAAGTTTAAAATAGTTCCTGCCTCCTGGATTTCCAGAGTTCCATTCCTTGAGGAAGACTGGGGTTTTCCCTTTTAAAGTATTGTAATTTGAAGAGCCCATTGAATTATCATTAGCAATGACGAATTACCGTTTCAGCGCCGGTGACTCCGTCCCACGAGGCTTTTGGTCCCGCTGATCGACCCCTGGTTGACCTGGGCAACCGCCAAGTCATCTTTATGATAATGAGCCGGAATGGCGGTCGAATCAGAAACACCAGGATGCTGGGCTGCTCGCTGTGACCGCCCCTGACCGAAGTCGCTCGTGCCGACCTCTAAGTTAACATTTGATTGACAGGCGGCGTGGCTCAGTGAATGTCCTCACTACCATGGAGAGAGACTCTCTACGCCTCTGTGACTCCTGTGGGTGAAAATGTTGAATGCGGAGCCTTAAATCAAAGTCCTCTCGGCACTCTAATCAAGGCCAGACTTCCACACAGTTTATTTAATCAATCAATCAATCAATCAAATTTTATTTGTAAAGCCCTTTTTACATCATCAGATGTCACAAAGGGCTATACAGAAACCCAGCCTAAAACCCCAAACAGCAAGCAATGCAGATGTAGAAGCACGGTGGCTTGGAAAAACTCACTAGAAAGGCAGAAATCTAGGAAGAAACCTAGAGAAGAACCAGGCTCTGAGGTGTGGCCAGTCCCCTTCTGACTGTGCTGGGTGGAGATTATAACAGTACATGGCCATTAAGGCCAGATTTTTCTCCAAGATATTCAAACGTTCATAGATGACCAGCAGGGTCAAATAATAATCACAGTGGTTGTAGAGGTTACAACAGGTCAGTACATCAGGAGTAAATGTCACTTGGCTTTTCATAGCCGGACATTTAGAAGTTGAAATAGCAGGTAGAGAGAGAGAGTTGAAAACAGCAGGTCTGGGACAAGGAAGCACATCCTGTGAACAGGTCAGGGTTCCATAGCCACAGGCAGAAGAGTAGAAACTGGAGCAGCAGCACGACCAGGTGGACTGGGGACAGCAAGGAGTCATCAGGCCAGGTAGTCCTGAGACATGGTCCTAGGGCTCAGGTCCTCCGGAATGGGAGGGAGAGAGGGAGAGAGAGAGAATTAGAGGGAGCAAACTTAAATTCACACAGGACACCGGATAAGACAGGAGAATAACACCAGATATAACAGACTAACCCTAGCCCCCCGGAACATAGACTATTGCAGTGGCACAGTGGTCTAAGGCACTGCATCTCAGTGCTTGAAGCGTCACTACAGACCCCCTGGTTTGATTCCAGGCTGAATCACAACCGGCCGTGATTGGGAGTCCCATAGGGTGGCGCACAATTGGCCCAGCGTCGTCTGGGTTTGGTCGGTGTAGGCCGTCATTGTAAATAAGAATTTGTTCTTAACTGACTTGCCTAGTTAAATAAAGGTAAAATAAATAAAATAAAATAAAAAGATACTGGAGGTAAATGTGGCCCATCCGTAACACTGTGTGGCCAGTGTCGCTCTGTTCCTCTCCTTCACCCAGACTTTTTTAGCAACTTGAAAACAGTTCTCTACTTATAGAGATTTATATTTTGGGCGAATCCAAGCAATTATTATTTGTATTTCGCTGTGAAGAAAGGCTCGACCGGAGCCTCTCGCTAAGTGATTTCCTCAGAACTGCTGTGAATGACAAAAAAACATGTATTCTTGTACATAAGCTTGCAACTAGATATGACATATTGTTACACAAAAAAGACTACGGTCTGCAAATCCCAGAGTTCTTGTTTCCAAATGTCTTGTAGATGATTGAATTGAACAGTATTATAGTGAATAACATCATGACTGAGTATATCTTATTATATAATATGATACCATTCTTCCACTCAGTGGTAATTTATGTTGAATGCCTGTGTGAACTTGAGAAGTAAAAACAATTAAGTGTGTATGTTTGTGTTTGTGTGTGCGCTCTCTCAGCCCAGGAGCACACACTTCAACCACTTCTCCTGTGCTCCACTCTCTGTACGAGTTAATTAAAGAGGCAGCCTCATTCTCACCGTCTGCTATCTGTCTCCCTGCGCCACCGCTTTTCCTCCACCCCTCTGTGCTCCCCACCCTGCCTGTCCCCACGCCCCCTCCCCAGCCTTCCTCAGCACTGCCCTTCCGCCTGGCTGCTCCTGTGGAATGACAGCCAGCGCCAGCAGCCGGTGCGCTGGAATGAGCCTCCGTGACTCCCCTACCTTGGCCACGGCAACCCGGCTCTCTGGGGCCTGCTGTTGCTGCACCACTCAGTGTGTGAATGGGTCTGGATGAACTGGAGGAATAAGGGAGAGAGGGTGGAGGGAGGCATCTGCCTGTTGAGTGAGTAAGTTAGATGTACTCAAAAGTTAATAAGCCAGTTATCTTTTGTCTCCCAACCTGGTAACCTGCTCACTGCAGTTTGGGCGTGTGACCTTTTCAGACTGCAGTTGAACTTGTCTGTGTGTGGTGTTCCACTATGACTTAAGCTATGTTCTTGGGGGTAAACTCAGTTTTTTACACGACTGAATTCTCATTCTACAGGGAGATGAATATGTATGTGTAGGGCAGCTTGTGTCCAGGAGGCAGTGGGCCCTGTGCAGGGCTAGGGGTCAGGGGGGCAAACCTCCAGCCTTGACACAGCTGTGTGTCTCTGGATTCTTGTATGTCTGTTCACACTATTCCTGATGTTCACCAGTTTTCTAGGAAAACCTTTCCTACCCTATACCATTCCTGTCCTGTCAGGGAACCAAAGACTGTGACGTACAACAGATTTCTAGGACTACCTTACTACCTTGCTACCTTAATATCTTACTACCTTAATACCTTAATACATTACTACTTTACATTTACATTGAACATTTAAGTCATTTAGCAGACGCTCTTATCCAGAGCGACTTACAAATTGGTGCATTCAACTTATGATAGCCAGTGGGACAACCACCCTTTTCTTTTTTTTTTATGGGGGGGTGCGGGAGGGGGGGGGGGGTGAAGGATTACTTTATACCATTCCAGGTATTCCTTAAAGAGGTGGGGTTTCAAGTGTCTCCTGAAGGTGGTCAGTGACTCCGCTGTCCTGGCGTCGTGGGGGAGCTTGTTCCACCATTGGGGTGCCAGAGCAGCGAATAGCTTTGACTGGGCTGAGCGGGAACTGTGCTTCCGTAGAGGTAGGGGGCTAGCAGGCCAGAGGTGGATGAACGTAGTGCCCTCATTTACTACCTTACTACCTTAATACCTTACTACCTTAATACCTTAATACATTACTACCTTAATACCTTAATACATTACTACCTTAATACCTTAATACCTTAATACCTTAATACCTTAATTCATTACTACCTTAATACCTTAATACATTACTACCTTAATACCTTACTTCCTCAATACCTTACTACCTTAATTTCATTATAAAGTGAATTAAATAGTCAATTTTGATTAATTAATTTAATGTGAAATAGGATAGCCAAATGTAGAAGCAATTTTTAAGTTCTAATTACCTGTTATATTGTATATAGTGTTATCCATTCAATCAGTCCACTCCTGGGATTTAATATTTGTCTTTAATACCAGTGATCTGACATGTAGCTTTTGGCTGTACAGTAACGACTACTTCATTACTTCCAGTCCCATCAATAGATCTTCATCAGTGGAGGCTCCTCAGAGGAGGAAGGGGAGGACCATCCTCAGTGAATTTCATTAAAATAAAAATTGTAAACTTTTTTTTTAAGTTATCCTTTTTAGATAAAACCATACAAAATATATTCACGTTACCAAATAATTGATTCAAACATCAACAGCACTCTGTAGGGTAGCACCATGGTTTAACCGGAGGACAGCAAACTACTGTCCTCCTCTGGGTACATTGACTTCAATACAAAACCTAGGAGGCTCATGGTTCTTACCCCCTTCCATAGACTTACACAGTAATTATTACAACTTCCGGAGGACATCCTCCAACCTGTCAGAACTCTTGCAGCATGAACATGTTGTCCACCCAATCAAAGGATTAGAGAATGAATCTAGTACTGAAAGCATAAGCTACCTCTAGCTAGAACAGCGGTGCATAACATGTGGTGAGTAGTTGACTCAGAGAGAAAGAAAGACAATAGTTGAACACCATGAAATGCACCCTGGACTGAAGAGGCAGACAAATAGGAGAAATGTGGTGAAGCCTCTGATAAATAAAAAATTGAAAATATGATCAATGGCTCATTTGAGAGAAGACGACCTCCCACGTTATGACATCGGCCAGTATTGAAATCTAACATTTATGAGAGACTTTTTCGCGATCTAAAAGTCGTAATCCTATTAACTTCCAGTGTAGTGAGAGCGGCTTTTTAAAGCAATGCTACGTCATACCGGCCGAATTTCTGCCTGTTTGAATGGCAATAGCTCAGATACACATGAAATGACCCTGGGAATCGATAGAATATCACTCAGAGATATAACAATTAAGAGAAAAACAATATAACATTCAGAATGGGTGAACCTTTCCTCTAAGGTTTGAATCCTAACTTCAGATCCACGTGCGTAACTTGAGCAAGTCTCCCATTGACATCAAATGCATGGCTGTGATCGGCTGTGTTTGCAGGGTAGTTGTGTCACCTTTAGATGGCCCTGATAGAGTTGACCCTCCTTCTCTGACCATGAGGAATGGAGTCCTTGTCTCTGTGTCCCGGTGCCACCTCTCTCTCTACAGCTCTGGTCTTTGCTCTTGTGCGTCCCTTTGCTTCCTCTCTCTAATATTGACTCACTCTCCTTGAATTAGCTCTGATGTAGGCTATATAGTCTACAGTGCCTTTGGGAAGTATTCAGACCCCTTGACTTTTTCCACATTTTGTTAGGTTACAATTTTATTCTAAAATTGATTAAATTGTTTTTCCCCCTCATCAATCTACACACAATACCCCAAAATTACAAAGGAAAACAGGATATATATCACATTTACATAAGTATTCAGACCCTTTACTCAGTACTCTGTTGATGCACCTTTGGCAGTGATTACAGCCTTGAGTCGTCTTGGGTATGACGCTACAAGCTTGGTACACCTGCATTTGGAGACTTTCTCCCATTCTTCTCTGCAGATCCTCTCAAGCTCTGTCAGGTTGGATGGGGAGCGTTGCTGCACAGATATTTTCAGGTCTCTCCAGAGATGTTCGATCGGGTTCAAGTCCGGTCTCTGGCTGGGCCACTCAAGGACATTCAGAGACTTGTCCCGAAGCCACTCCTGCATTGTCTTGGCTGTGTGCTTAGGGTCGTTGTCTTGTTGGAAGGTGAACCTTCGCCCCAGTCTGAGGTCCTGAGCGCTCTGGAGCAGATTGTCATCAAGGATCTCTATGTACTTTGCTCCGTTCATCTTTGCCTCGATCCTGACTAGTCTCCCAGTCCCTGCTGCTGAAAAACATCCCCACAGCATGATGCTGCTACCACCATGCTTCACCGTAGGGATGGTGCCAGGTTTCCTCCAGAAGTGACGCTTGGCATTCAGGCCAAAGAGTTCAATCTTGATTTCATCAGACCAGAGAATATTATTTTTCATGGTCTGAGAGTCTTTAGGTGCCTTTTGGCAAACACCAAGCAGGCTGTCATGTGCCTTTTACTGAGGAGTGGCATCCGTCTGGCCACTCTACCGTCAAGGCCTGATTGGTGGAGTGCTGTAGAGATGGTTGTTCTTCTGGAAGGTTCTCCCATCTCCACAGAGGAACTATGGAGCTCTGTCAGACTGACCATCGGGTTCTTGGTCACCTCCCTGACCAAGGCCCTTCTCCACCGGTTGCTCAGTTTGGCCGGGCGGCCAGCTCTAGGAAGAGTCTTGGTGGTTCCCACTGTGTTCTTGGGAACCTTCAAGGCTGCAGAAATGTTTTGGTACCCTTCCCCAGATCTGTGCCTCGACACAATCCTGTCTTCGAGCTCTACAGACAATCCTTCGACCTCATGGCTTGGTTTTTTCTCTGACATGCACTGTCAACTGTGGGACCTTATATTGACAGGTGTGTGCCTACTTATGTAAATTGTCATGGGCCTCTCACTCCACCGGGTTACCACCTTAATTTTCTTCCACTCTGCTCACCACTCTCTCTACTCAGCCTAACTAGCTCCACCTGTCCCTGCTCTGCTCTGCTCTAATTACTCTGCCAGCTGCGCTGCATTACCCACTACCTCTCCCAGTATTTAAGGCCCTGTCTTTCAGCTCTCCGGTGTCAGATCGTCTGCAAAGCTCACACCCGGAACCTGTTTGCTCGCGCTTCTGGCTCACCCTGGTTTTGTGACCCCGGACCTGCCTGTTTTTTGGATACTCTTCTGCCTCAGGAGATCCAGACCTGCTTCTGCCATTACGACTCCTGACTACTCTTCAATCCCGGTAACTCTGACCAGCCTTCTGCCTTGCTACTACGTATTTTGGATTTCCCTTGAACTGTACTGCTGCCTGGTTTCATTCCGCCCTGTTGTGTCTGTGTCTCCCCCCCCCAGGACTTCTGGACCACCCACCACCGGCTTCATAGGACGCATCGCTGCCACTGGGGGGGGCACAGACCCAGCGCATTGGACGGGATCCCTGTTACCCCTGGAGCCTTCATTCACTCCCTACTTCCCTTTTCCCTTAAGTTTAATAAACTTTCTGGTGTGACGCAATTGTGGTCCTCTGGTCGTCTGTCTGAACCGTGACAGTACGATCTGACCATTATGGACTCAGCGCACACTTTCCCCGACATGGAAACCGATGAGCATGAGCAGCAGTTCCAGCAGCAGCAACAACAACTCGCCATGATCATTCAACTCCTCACCAACCTTACCCCAGCCAGTCTGCCCACCAGCCCAGCCCCCGAGTTACCTGCCCCGGTCATTGCAGCCGCTGCTCCGGAACCCAAGATTGGAAACCCCGAGCGGTTCAACGGCGATTCAACCCAGGTCCGGCCATTCCTGACTAGCTGCCGACTTCAGTTCTCCTTGCAGCCAAGGACCTTCGCCACGGAGGGGGCTAAAGTTGGGTATGCCATCACTCACCTGACGGGCCGAGCTCGACTCTGGGGAACAGCAGAGTTCGAACGTCAAACCCCCGCATGTGCAACCTTCGACCTGTTTGCTGAGGAGATGCTGAAGGTGTTTGACCTGGATTCACCCACCGCAGAGGCGTCTCGTGAACTGTTCAGTATTCGACAAGGCAGACGTACAGTCGCAGACCATTCCATCGACTTCCGAACCCTGGCTAGACGAAGTTCTTGGAACACACCATCGTTGGTGGACGCGTTCTTCCATAGTTTGGCTGACTATATCAAGGACGAGTTGGTCTCCCATGAACTGCCTTCCACTCTTGATGAAGCCATCGCACTGACTGTCAGGATCGACAGAAGGATACAGACCCGTCGTCGTGAGAGGGGGCGCCAAGGTCCACCTACTACCGGCATTCGGAGAGATCCGACTGGGCTCCTGTCATCTACTGCCACTCACCCAGGTCAGCTTGATCAGTCTGAGCCTATGGAGATTGGGCGAGCCTCCCTCACTCCTGCAGAGCGCCAGCGCCGCTTCACCTCAAACCTCTGCCTCTATTGTGGAGGTGATGGACATCGTGTGGTAACCTGCCCTTTAAAGGGCCGAAGCTCACCGGGCATAGGGGGAGTCCGGTTGAGTTCAATGACCATCCAGTCCTCCGACCGCAAACCCCTGCTGCAAGTTCACCTCCGCCTCTCTGACTCAACTCACACCCTGGCTGCTCTGGTGGATTCTGGCGCCGAAGCCAACATAATGGACATCAAGCTGGCACGCCAACTGGGACTGGAGAACCTCCGTTTGACACCTCCTATTCCTGCCCGGGCACTGGACGGACACTTACTCGGATCGGTCACTCATGTCACGGCCCCGGTCTCGATGGGTCTGTCCGGAAACCATCAAGAAACTATCCAGTTTCACCTGCTCCCCTCTCCAGGCCAACCCCTCATCCTGGGTTACCCATGGCTCCGCCGGCACAACCCTCAGCTCGACTGGGTGACCGGGGTGATCAGGGAGTGGGGAGAGGACTGCCACCGAACCTGCCTGCTTGCTGCCGCACTACCCCCTCGGCCAGTACCTACTAACTCCGCTCCTGACCTCTCCAATGTCCCAGAATGCTACCATGGTCTCAGAGAGGTGTTTAACAAAGCAAGAGCCACATCTCTGCCCCCTCACCGACCGTACGACTGTGCCATCGACCTCCTCCCTGGAACAGCTCCTCCAAAGGGTCGTCTTTATTCGTTGTCTGCTCCTGAAAGAAAGTCCATGGAGGACTACATCAATGGCTCTCTGTCCGCAGGATTAATCCGTTCATCTTCATCTCCTGCTGGTGCTGGCTTCTTCTTTGTGGGGAAGAAGGACGGATCTCTTCGCCCCTGCATCGACTACAGGGGACTCAACGACATCACAGTGAAGAACCGTTACCCTCTGCCTCTGCTCACCTCTGCTTTTGAGTTGCTCCAGGGAGCCACTATTTTTACCAAGTTGGATCTCAGAAACGCTTACCACCTAGTGCGGATCCGGGAGGGAGATGAATGGAAAACCGCATTCAATACACCAACAGGCCACTACGAGTATCTGGTTATGCCTTTTGGCCTCACCAATGCTCCTGCTGTGTTCCAGGCTCTAGTGAATGATGTACTGCGGGACATGTTAAACAAGTTTGTCTTCGTTTACCTGGATGACATCTTAATCTACTCCAGAAACCTGTCTGAACACACCCGCCATGTCCAGCAAGTCCTTCATCGTCTTCTGGAGAATTCCCTCTACGCCAAGGCAGAGAAATGTGAGTTTCACGTCAAGACAGTGGCCTTCCTGGGGTACATAGTGGCAGAGGGAAGTATCCAAATGGATCCTGCCAAAGTATCAGCAGTCACTTCATGGCCAGTTCCGGAGAACAGAAAGAAGCTGCAACAGTTTCTGGGGTTTGCTAACTTCTATAGGAAGTTTATCCGGAACTACAGTACCGTTGCTGCCCCTCTCACTGCTCTAACCAGCACCAAGCAACCCTTCACCTGGACCCCAGCAGCCGACAAGGCCTTCAGTACCCTCAAGGTGAGGTTCACCTCCGCTCCCATCCTCCAGATGCCTGATGTGGACCGGCAATTCATTGTGGAGGTGGACGCCTCGGATGTGGGAGTTGGTGCTGTGATTTCTCAGTGGGCTGCGGAGGATAGGAAGCTCCATCCCTGTGCCTTTTTCTCACGTCGGTTGTCCCCCTCTGAGTGCAATTACGACATAGGGAACCGTGAGCTGCTGGCTGTGAAGCTTGCCTTGGAGGAGTGGCGTCACTGGCTGGAGGGGTCCACCATTCCATTTCTCGTTTGGACCGATCATAAGAACTTGGAGTACATCCGCACGGCCAAACGGTTGAACTCCAGGCAGTCCCGCTGGGCCCTGTTCTTCACCAGGTTTAATTTCACTCTGTCATACCGGCCTGGATCACGCAACACCAAGCCAGACGCCCTCTCCCGTCAATTCCAGAAGGATGACACCCCCTCCAAGGACCCTGTGTCGATTCTGCCAAGTCCCTGCATCGTTGCAGCTCTGACCTGGGCTGTTGAGGAACAGGTGCTGGAGGCTCTCCGTAACCAGCCAGGTCCCAGCACTTGCCCAGCTGACCGCCTTTTTGTCCCCGAAGACCTGAGGTCCCAGGTCGTTCAGTGGGGACATGACTCCCGCCTAGCTTGTCACCCTGGCTCCACCCGCACTTACAACCTGCTCGCCCAGAGGTTCTGGTGGCCCTCTCTGAGGAAGGATGTACGGGAATTCGTCCAAGCCTGCCCCATCTGCAACCAACACAAGTCGTCCTGCCAGCCCCCAGCCGGATTGCTGCAGCCCCTGCCTGTGCCCAGACGTCCCTGGTCTCACATCGCCCTTGACTTTGTCACGGGGCTGCCCCCTTCAAGTGGCATGACCGTCATTCTCACCATCGTTGACCGTTTCAGCAAGATGGCACACTTCATTCCCCTCCCCAAGCTCCCAACCGCCAAGGAGACCGCCCAGGTGGTCCTGGAACACGTCTTCCGGATCCACGGACTGCCAAAGGATGTAGTTTCTGACCGTGGTCCACAATTCTCCTCCGCTTTTTGGAAGGAGTTCTGTCACCTGCTGGGAGCCACAGTCAGTCTGACTTCCGGATTCCATCCCCAATCCAATGGGCAGTCAGAGCGGGCTAATCAGGAGCTCGAGAAGGCACTGCGATGCATGACTTCACGCAACCCCCACTCCTGGTCGCAGCAATTGACATGGGTGGAGTACGCACACAATTCTCTGACCTGCTCTGCCATCGGTATGTCCCCTTTCCAATGTGTTTATGGATACCAGCCTCCTCTATTTGCCAGCCAGGAAGAGGAGGTTACTTGCCCATCTGCACTTGCTTTTGCCCGTCGATGTCGCCGCACCTGGTCACAAGCCCGAGCCACACTCCTCAGATCCGTTGCCAGCTACACTACCGGGGCCAACCGTCGGAGAATTCCTGCTCCCACCTACCATGTTGGTCAGAGGGTGTGGTTGTCATCGAAGAACCTGCCACTCAGGGTGGAGTCGCAGAAGCTGGCACCTCGGTTCATTGGCCCATTCCCTATCATAAGGGTGATTAGCCCAACTGCTGTCCGGCTCCAACTGCCTAATTCCCTGAGGGTGCACCCCACTTTCCATGTGTCTAAGATTAAGCCCATCCATGAGAGTCCGCTGGTCCCTGCTGCGCCTGGTCCTCCTCCTCCACGGCTCGTCGATGGTGGTCTGGTTTACACCGTCCGCCGCCTGCTTCGGTCCAGACGGAGGGGTAGGGGTCTCCAGTACCTCATTGACTGGGAGGGCTATGGACCTGAGGAAAGGACCTGGGTGCCAGCTAGTCGGATTGTGGATAGGACTCTCATCACCGCTTTCCACCAACGGCATCCTGATCAACCTGCAATCCGTAGGGGCCGCCCTAGAGGGGTCCCTAACCGTCCGGCCCGCTCGGCTTCCTGTCCTGTGCCTGATCCTGTCTCGGGACCTGTCCCATCTCCCGACCACGGCCCTCCGGCTTCCTCCGAGGATGAGGACGTTCACTCGGACCGTTCGGAGGAGTTCTAGCCCTCCTCCGGCTCCCCTCCTCCCGCCCGGCGTGGTGTTGCTCTTGGGACTTCTGGGGCCGTCCCTTGGGGGGGGGGTTCTGTCATGGGCCTCTCACTCCACCGGGTTACCACCTTAATTTTCTTCCACTCTGCTCACCACTCTCTCTACTCAGCCTAACTAGCTCCACCTGTCCCTGCTCTGCTCTGCTCTAATTACTCTGCCAGCTGCGCTGCATTACCCACTACCTCTCCCAGTATTTAAGGCCCTGTCTTTCAGCTCTCCGGTGTCAGATCGTCTGCAAAGCTCACACCCGGAACCTGTTTGCTCGCGCTTCTGGCTCACCCTGGTTTTGTGACCCCGGACCTGCCTGTTTTTTGGATACTCTTCTGCCTCAGGAGATCCAGACCTGCTTCTGCCATTACGACTCCTGACTACTCTTCAATCCCGGTAACTCTGACCAGCCTTCTGCCTTGCTACTACGTATTTTGGATTTCCCTTGAACTGTACTGCTGCCTGGTTTCATTCCGCCCTGTTGTGTCTGTGTCTCCCCCCCCCAGGACTTCTGGACCACCCACCACCGGCTTCATAGGACGCATCGCTGCCACTGGGGGGGGCACAGACCCAGCGCATTGGACGGGATCCCTGTTACCCCTGGAGCCTTCATTCACTCCCTACTTCCCTTTTCCCTTAAGTTTAATAAACTTTCTGGTGTGACGCAATTGTGGTCCTCTGGTCGTCTGTCTGAACCGTGACAGTAAATAAGGTATATAAAATTTGCAAACATTTCTAAAAACCTGTTTTTGCTTTGTCATTATGGGGTATTGTGTGTAGATTGTTGAGATATTTTTTTTTTCCCATCCATTTTTGAATAAGGCTGTAACGTAACAAAATGTGGAAAAAGTCAAGGGGTCTGAATTCTTTCCGAAGGCACTGTATGTACCATAAATATAGAGGGGTTGCTGAGGTGTTTGCGTGGTGCCTTGGCCTCATTGAGTCTGATCTGATATGTGAGCTGTGGAATTCTCCTCCTCCCACACCTCCACCATGGCCTGTCTGTAACCTGCTGCTGCTGGCCTACACGGCACTTCCCTCTGGACTTCTCCTCACCCCTGTCCTGTCTGCCAGCCCTCCTCTATCTCTGGACTGCAGACAGATAGTGTTGTTTTCAGAGGGAGAGCTGTGTCTTAATGATGTGTGAGCTCTCTGGTCTAATCACCCCACAGAGGGGGTGGAGGAGACTATGGGAGGAGGAGTACTCCCATAGGTCACTTCAGATATGTCCAACATACTGGACGCTGTGTGTGTGTGTGTGTGTGTGTGTTGTACTCTCTTCACAGTGGCGTGTCATGTACCTTCCCAGTCTCATTATCATGTGTGAGTGCATGGCCGGGTTGACAGGCCCAGTCCCTCCATGGTATGACCTTGGCTGTCACGCTGTATTAGCGGCGGGCCGTCGAGCACGCAGCTTTTGTCACAGCACATAAACGTCCTTCCAGGGCTCAGCAGCTTCTGAACAGGGGACACTCCTCTCTCCCCATGTCCCACCCCTTAGATAGGCGGCCCTCAGTGCTGGATACCAGCTGACGACGGTGACAGTGACCCAAGATGTGTCACTGAGACGAGCACTCTGCGGTGACACCTACTCGCCTACCCCCAACCTCTCTGTCTGCCAGGCCAGGCCAGGGTTACAGTGTGTTCTGACTTCTGACAGTTTAGTCTATTGTCTGTCTATGGAGCTGTGGACATACTACATGTACCTCTTGTCCCTGGAAATGGTCCAGGAGTTCAATTGGTTTAAGTTCATTTAATGCTTAGATCGACTCAATACATTTAGGATAATGATGCACCTATGAAAGCAGTCCATAGACATTCCAGGTTTTTAGTCCTTGTTTGGGTTCTGGTACAGCAGTCCCTCTTGGCACTCAGGATGCAGACTGAGAGAAAATGAGGCAGTGTGTGTAACTGGACATGGACATGGGGAAGACGGGCATCGTGGCGTGGCCGGTGGGTGTCCATGTGAAGGACGAGCTCAGTTGACATGAATCCTCTCTAACGAGCAGCGAGCTGACATTAATCCCATCAGAGCAGAGATGTAGCTCTCTGGGCGATGGTCATGATACAGAATTCCTGGTTCAACTGACCAATTGGCACCATGTCCCCCTCACCTCCCACCTGCCCCCTGTCACTCCTAAAGGCAGATTATTACAGCGATGACCACCCTCGCCCCACCACCCGCACCCCCTCCATCCTCACCCCCTCCACCCAGTATCAGATGCCCAGGGGTGTACCCTATACCACCAGCTACCCTGTCTGTCCAGATCAGTTTCTCTCTGCACTGGGCAGAAGGCTATGATATGGACTAGTGGAAGGACCAAGACCTTCTCTCTTTGTCTATATCTATCCATCTGTCTGTCCATCCAGTCTGGGGTTGTATTGGTGTTTTGCTCTGTCTTGCTGAGTAGCTAGCCTAGTGGGGTGCCAAGGCACCGCTGCTCAGTGGCTTGTGTTCAGAGGCTTTTGTGTGACAAAGTGACACTTCCATAAGAAGGTGAGAGACGTGATACGATTATTTATCATGTCTAGGGCTAATTTCAATCAGGAGGAGACTGAATTCACTTAAATACCAAACCTTTGACAGTGTTAGAGATTTTGTTGTCTTCTCTAAGCCTGTGAGCCTCAGCCCAGTTCCTAATCTCCATGTACAGCCTAGTATCTGCTGTCCAGGAGCCAGTGATGTAGAGAGAGATGAGTCCTGTCAATGAGTGGCTCTGTAACAAGCAGCTTCTCCCCACAGTCCCTGTATTGTATATATAAGGCCTGACGTCCCTGCCTGCCTCACTGCTGTACTACTAGTGGTGGTGAGGCTCTGTCCTTGGCTGTACTATGCTCTGTCTTCAGGTAATCAGTACTCTTGGATCATGAGATGAGAATGAGATCACTGCTGGTTGGGGGGTGGGGGGGGTTTGGCCTATGATGATGTGGCCCTGGCCCTGGAGGTAGCCAGCCAGGCAGGATCCTGGATAATTAGAGAGGAGCCAGGATGCTAGAGGCTCACTGATGGTTAGCCATCTGAATCACAAAGGACAGACATGGAGGTCTGGACTGAGGTACGGAATGGGGCGCTCTTCCTACTTCCACTATCCACTCCTTTATCCAGCAGCGCCCCAGGAATACGTCCTGGTGTCCTTTCCCGCTGAGTGGCCTTTGTTGGCTCACTTCCCAAGTGTGAAGGAATGTTACCTTGTCTAGCCCATACACATCAGATTCCAATCAACTTAAACATCTTATCATACATTTATGTCTGACACTCGTATGGTACATTAGCGCTATATTTTTGTCTGACACTTGTATGGTACATTAGCGCTATATTTCTGTCTGACACTCGTATGGTACATTAGCGCTATTTTTCTGTCTGACACTTGAGTGGTACATTACATTTACATTTACATTTTAGTCTACGCTCTTATCCAGAGCGACTTACAGTTAGTGCATATATTATTTTTTTCAAACCCCCTGTGGGAATCAAACCCACAACCCTGGCGTTGCAAACGCCATGCTCTATCAACTGAGCTACATCCCTGCCGGCCATTCCCTCCCCTACCCTGGACGATGCTGGGCCAATTGCGTGCCGCCCCATGGGTCTCCCGGTCGCGGCCGGCTACGACAGAGCCTGGATTCGAACCAGGATCTCTAGTGGCACAGCTAGCACTGTGATGCAGTGCCTTAGACCACTGCGCCACTCGGGAGACATTAGCGCTATTTTTCTGTCTGACACTCGTATGTTACATTAGCCCTATATTTCTGTCGGACACTCGTATGGTACATTAGCCCTATATTTCTGTCTGACACTCGTATGGTACATTAGCGCTATTTTTCTGTCTGACACTCGAATGGTACATTAGCGCTATATTTCTGTCTGACATGCGTAGGGTACATTAGCGCTATAATTATTTTCAACCATAATGCATATTTAATCAGAACCCTATAGTTCTTCTTTAAGAGTTAGCTTTTGCTACTACTCTAATGTACGCTGATGTCATGGGCTATAATGTGATATGCTAATGTCATGGGCTATAATGTGATATGCTGATGTCATGGGCTATAATGTGATATGCTGATGTCATGGGCTATAATGTGATATGCTGATGTCATGGGCTATAATGTGGTCGGCGCTGATGGATGGTAGCTTTTTGTGAGAACGAAACAAGGTTCTTTGTCGCCACAAACTCAAAGCGTCAAATCTGTGTTCAGCTCCATGTGTCTCTCAGTGACTTCACAGTGGCTGGAGCCAATCTCCAGCAATAACAATTTTACTGCGCTGCACATTTCATGCTTCATCTGGCTCTGCTAGGGCCATTTGAAGGGACTTTAAGGCCATTGGACATTAGAGAGAAAGAAAGAGCAAGAAACATCGAAACACAGAAACCCTCAAAGTCACATCTGAATGCATACAATGGCAGTCACTAACCTTAAATTGACCTTAGGAATCAATGACAGTCACTCTCCTTAAATTGGCCTAGGAATCAGTTGTGTGTATATCTGTAAAACTTATTTTAAACGGCTGAAGTGCCGTTTTAAGATTCAGATTGAAACCAAGTTGCACATTAAGGCCAATATGAGTAACATTGTAACAGATGGTACAGAACATGAGAATTGCACCCAGACATCTGAGAAATATCCCCTCTCTCAAAATGTGCACAAGTCGCAATGGTGGCGTGCTATAAGCAGTTTGTGCCCAGTAGATAGGGAGCCATGGGCACTGCTGAGAGGAGGACGGTTCTTAATAATGGCTGGAACGGAGCGAATGGAATGGCATCAAACACATGGAAACCATCTGTTTAATGTATTTGATACCATTCCACTGATTCCGCTATGGCCATTATCACGAGCCCGTCCTCCCCAATTAAGGTGCCACCAACCACCTGTGCTCACAGGTGGCCAACAATGTGCCACCCTGCTGCCCCACTGGTGGCCAAGCATAGCAATATGCTAGGGTGCCAACGCTCTCTGCTCAGCTGTGTGTGTGTGTGTGTGGTAAACATGTGACATTTTTTGTGTGTTTGTGTGAGAGTGACCGTGTGTGTGTGTGACTAGTGTCTGTCACCAGATTGATGTGAGTGGCTGTGAGGCCTTGCTCTTTTCAGACGTGCTCTGCGGTGGCAGCTGGAGTGTGGATTTGATGGGGCCACACGCTGACTGGCATTTCCTGCCTCCTAGCACCACACGTGAGACTGACGGCCCTTGACACCTGCCATTTGGACCTTTTTCTGGGCGAAAAATGTCATAATTTTTCGACAGGACCAGGGCCGGTATCTGATCGTCAATCCTCTGGCCACAGTCCCCCGGGTCAGGCTTGGCAGCTGACTGAACAATGGGGCAAAGCTGTTTGAGCTGTGTGTGTGTATTATTCAACATACTGTGAACATACATGTGTTATATTCCATTCCTCATTTGTTTCTAGTCCCTCTATGCTACGATTACAGTTGACCATCACGAGAGAGAGAGAGAGAGAGAGAAGAGAGAGAGAGAGAGAGAGAGAGAGGAGAGAGAGAGAGAGAGAGAGAGAGAGAGAGAGAGAGAGAGAGAGAGAGAGAGAGAGAGAGAGAGAGAGAGAGAGGGACATTAACTTTATATTTGACAAATTAACCTCCTTGGCTAGTCTTAAGAAACATAAGAGCAAACAAAAAATAATAGATAACAAAAAATTGTTTGATAATGATTGCAAAAATCTAAGAAAGTCATTGAGAAATATATCTAATAAAAAACACAGAGACCCAGACAACAAAAATATACGCCTTCAATATGGGGAAACACTGAAGCAATACAAACACACCCTAAGAACAAAAAAGAACAGCACATTAGAAATCAGCTGGATGTGATTGAGGAATCCATAGAATCAAACCACTTCTGGGAGAATTGGAATAAATTAAACAAACCTCATAATGAGGAATTGGCTATCCAAAATGGGGATATGTGGAGAAATCACTTTGCAAACCTCTACAGCAATATAACAAAGAGCCCAGATCAACAAGATATACAAGAACAATTACAAATATTTGAATCAGCAGTCAAAGACTATCAGAATCCGGTGGATACCCCAATTACAGAACAAGAATTATTGGAAAAACTTTGTACTCTCCAACTCAAAAAGGCATGTGGTGCTGATGGTATTTTAAATGAAATGATGAAATATACAGACCACAAATTCAAATTGGCTATACTCAAACTCTTCAACATTATCCTAAATGCAGGTATTTTTCCCGATATTTGGAACTAAGGATTGATCACACCAGTTTATAAAAATTTAGACAAATTTGACCCAAATAATTACAGAGGAATTTGCGTTAACAGCAACTTGGGGAAATTCTCTGCAGTATCATAAACAGCAGACTACATCATTTACTTGATGAACACAACGTCCTAAGCAGAAGCCAGATTGGATTTGTAAAAAATTATCGTACAACAGACCACATTTACACCCTCCACACTCTAATTGACAAACAAGTAAACCAAAACAAAGGCAAAATCTACTCGTGTTTTGTAGACTTCAAGAAAGCATTTGATTCAATTTGGCACTAAGGTCTTTTTTTACAGACTAATAGAAAGTGGTATTGGAGGGAAAACATTTGATGTTATTAAATCAATGTACACTAAAAACAAATGTGCGATTAAAATCGGCAACAAGAAAACAGACTTCTTCTCTCAGGGACGTGGAGTAAAACAGGGCTGCCCAATAAATCCAACACTATTTAACATCTACATTAATGAATTGGCAAAAACATTAGAAGAATCGGCAGCACCTGGTCTCACCCTACACAACACTGAAATCAAGTGTCTGCTGTACGCAGATGACCTGGTGCTTCTGTCTCCCACTAAGGAGGGTTACAGCAGCATCTAGATCATCTGCACAGATTATGTCAGACCTGGGCCCTGACCGTTAATCTAAAAAAAAAAACGAATATAATGATATTCCAAAAAAGATCCGGAAATCAGGATGACAAATATAAATTCTATTTGGACACCAGTTCTATTAGAACACACCAACAATTACACATATCTAGGACTAAATATCAGCAACACAGGTATCTTTCACATGGTTGTGAATGAGCTGAGAGACAAAGAAAGAAGAGCATTCTATACCATTAAAAGGAATAATAAAATCAAAATTCCAATTAGAATCTGGCTCAACATTTTCCAATCAGTTATAAAACCAATTGCTCTATATGGCAGCAAAGTATGGGGTCCCTGCTCTAATACTGAATTTACCAAATGGGACAAATATCCAATCGAAATACTGCATGCAGAGTTTTGCAAGACTGAATTGCAAGTGCAAAGAAAAACTCAAAATAACGCATG